>NW_010528341.1:4605-26644 GCF_000687285.1 Phaethon lepturus | reverse complement strand
TGACCTGTTGACCACTGTCCTCTGATAAGACTATCCAACCATTTCCTCATCCACCCCACAGTCCACCCATCAAATTCATATCTCTCCAGTTTAGAGAGAAGGATGTTGTGGGGGATCACGTAAAAGGCCTTACAGGAATCCAGATAGATGACATTGGTAACTCTTCCTTTGTCCACTGATGTGGTCATTCCATCATAGAAGGCCACGAGGTTGGTCAGGCAGGACTTGCCCATGGTGAAGCTGTGCTGGCTGTCTCGAATCAACTCCCTGTCCTCTGTGTGCGTTAGCGTAGCTTCTAGGAGGATCTCTTCCATGATCTTCCCAGGCACAGAGGTGAGACTGACAGGTCAGTAATTCCCAGGCTCCTCCTTGCTACCCTTTTGAAAAATGGGTGTAATGTTTCCTTTTTTTCCAGTCTCCAGGGACTTCTCCTGACTGCCATGACTTTTCAAATATCATTGAGAGTGGCTTGGCAACTACGTCAGCCAATTCCCTCAAGACTTGGAGATGCATCTTGTCAGGTCCCATGGACTTGTGTATGTTCATTTCCTTTTCATTCAGAAATGTAATAAAGGTGGCTTCATTTTGTTCATGTGACAGGGACACATTGAGTCATACAAGGGGAGAGGTAGACATTGGGATCCAGGGAATTAGGACATCAGAGAAGAAATTGTCAGAAGATTTTTATCCCTGTTTCCCTCATTTCTCTGAGAGAGCTATATCATGGATTGTTCTGATGTTGGAGTTATTCCTGGTTGGATGGTCGCACTTTTGATTCTATATACAGTAGTACTGTGTGTAGAACTAGCAAAGCCTTGCCATCTTACCTGGACAAACTAACTATGAAATGAAATGACATTTTTAAATCAGTCTAAATTTCTAAATTGTTATTTTAGAGTTGCTTGGTTGAATTGACTTGAACATTCTCTTAATCCCATTGGCAAATAACCTTGATTGGAAATAAATGTAAACCTACTCTTAAGAATCCATCATTCCCTGCTGATATCAGAATCACCTGCCCAATCATGTGCAGGCATGGGATAAAATTTTACTTTTGTAATAAGATTATCATAAGACTTAGAATTAATTGAGCTAGTTATTATTACTTGAAAATTATAGCATCCCCTTTTGTGTTCAATTTCTGGTATAATGAACACATATCTAAACATCTTCATTTTCCTTCTTGTCATGGTTGTTTTGCTTTGAAAAATGTTTTGCCTGGGAGACTTAATACATTCATAGTAACTTTCCAGTCTGTATTTTACTTAAGAGACAAAGATCTAAAAACCCTGAGAAAAATCTGTCAGAGGTACTGGTTAAATGAATTGTTTAAGCACGTGTATTTTGTAACTCGGCATTCTCAACGACAGCTGAACAAGGAAGTTTTTCCTCAAACCTCACTAGGTAAAAGATGACACATGCCCCAGGACATTATCATATACTTGATATTTAGAAAAATAATCTGACTTGTAAAAGGGAAGGAAATGAGTTAACAAGACAAGTCAAGGGGTACCAAAGTCATGTCGACACCTCACCACAGAGCGCATCCCTTAACTATGCATGACCTAAATTAGCCACTTGATGCAGTGTGGATGTGCCACATCACATCTGAAGCAGTATTACTCCCTTCAGATCTCTGTAATTTATCTCCCTACTAGTTCTTAAGTTGATCATCTTAGACATCTTTTACCCTCTTTCTTAAAGGATAGATAAGCTATACCATGCATCTCCTCTGACTCACCTCCTCACCAGTTTTAAATTAATTGTTTGTCTCTCCCAGCATCTGAAGTTCCTTTAGCTGTGTCCTGCACAGGCATGGGAAGACCTCTGGATGAAAGAAGTGCTGGGTGCTTTCACTCTGCATCATTATCTTCTGAATTAGTAGACATAGTTCTCTGTCAGTTCAGTCACCTTCATGCTAGAATAATGGGGACTTTAATTACATGATGTTAAACCTCTCATTCTGATGTAGCCATGTATTGGAAGGCTCATCATTGATTCAGCAGTCGATTGAGGAAATCTTGGATAATGAGAGTTTATTAACCCAGGTTAATGAGCCACAGGCAAAAATGAAGGATTTTGTCCAACTGAAGGGGAGCACTGAACACAAACATGGCTACAGGAGCAGAACTCAGCCCTCTTGAGATCTGCCCAGGAAATGGCAGAGCATTTGGTAGAAATACCAGCGACTGGATTCTAAAAGCAGAACATCTGTGTTCTCAGGAGTTATGTTTTTTAATCACATCCTCCAGATCTCTGAGGAGAGTAGATATCCCAGCAAGCGCACTGGCAAAGGGGGAAAATGGCTCAGAGAGGCAATGAGCACGATGGGTGATGGGTGTCTCTCAAGTAGTCTTCTCTACACCTCCCTCTGGGTCTCCCTGTAGGGGTTCCTCCTGTTGCCCACCCTGGAACTGATAACACCTCTGCTCCCAGCAACTCACTCCCAATCCTCCCTGGACCTACGCCCTGTCCTAGGTGAAGAGAGCTGCCAAAAATTTAGAGTAGAATAGAATAGAATAGAATAAAACTATTTCAGTTGGAAGGGACCTACAAAGACCATCTAGTCCAACTGCCTGACCAGTTCAGGGCTGACCAAGTTAAAGCGTGTTAATAAGGGCATTGTCCAAATGCCTTTTAAATACTGACAGGTTTGTGACATCAACCACCTCTCTAGGAAGCCTGTTCTAGTGTTTGACAACCCTTTTGGCAAAGAAATGTTTCATATTTTCCAGTCTAAACCTCCCCTGGCACAGCTTTGAACCATTCCCATGCATCCTGTCACTGGATACCAGTGAGAAGAGATCAGCTAGGGAGAAGAGATGTGTGTGGTACTGAACACAAGCAACAAGCTATCTGCCTTCCCTGGAAGACAGAGCTCTGATAAAGCACTGGCCCATCACATAAATTCACACAGGTACATGTTCCCAGAGATAGGGAAAAGGGAAAAATCCCATGACTTCTGAAACAGTTTACAGCCATACAACTCCCCTTTCTCTCTGGTCTCTCATGCACATCTCCACTCTGCTGTTCTACCCTGCCCCGGCAAGACATCAATAGATAAGGAGGTGAGAAGCAACACATCATTGCAGCAGAAAAGGCATTTAATTAATTAGAGCTATGCATTCTTAATTAATAAAAAAGTTTGGCTATGGAATTGCTTTAATTTCATTTTGGCTTTTTCCCCACCTTTTTGAATAGCTGCCAATGCAGCTAAAATAGCAATAGTATTATTTCAGAAGTATTTGCTTATTTACAAGTAACTGTGATTCACAGCTAAAAAAACAGACAGGAATTATCCAACAGAGGAAAAATGCATTCATTTCACAAATTTCAATGATGCAAAATACTCCTCTTTCCCATACTAAATGCATTACCCATTGAAATTACAAATGGATCTCTGCAGTTCAAAAACACAGTAGCAGTATTTTTCTGGATTCCCACCTTTGTGTGCAATCCCCAGTGACTACGAACTCTGAGAAGAGCAAATAGTTCAAAATGACTCACTAGGCTGAAATTGAGCTCCTGAAGTCAGCTAAAGGTGTTCCCTTGTAGTCAGTTCTGGGCATTCGTGTAAGTGGTACATTTACTCATCAGATCTTGCTGTTGGCATAATTCAAATGGACACAAAATCTTCAAGCCAGTGGATGGAAAAGAAAATGGCCCAAGAGAAAATGACCCTTGATTTTCTGAACTAAAAAATTGGAAGTTTCTATGTCATATTTATGCATCTGTTGCAAAATATAATTAATGAATGAAATTATCTTACCTCCTTCCCTGTAGTCTATCTTATCAATATCCAAAGAAGGAAAAAAGGACTGCTTAATACATCAAGTGCTATGAAGTATATGTAACTTCTGAAATGAAAACAGCTGGGAAATGAATGAATGAACTGCATATGGCCTGAAGAAAGTCAGATGCATATTATTCTTAGTTTCAATATATGTAGAATTGTAAAGCTGTGATTCAATGAAAATAATGGCAGACATGCCAAAAATGTATCTGAGAGAGAGTTGGGTAAGTTTATTATAAAGTCTGTTGTAGTATTTCCACTGTGCTGCTCCTTCAGAAGGCAAAATCTTGCAGTGCTTGTTAAAGTAAGACCTCTACTAAACAAAATATACATATGTTTGGTGGACATAGATAAGGTCCACAGGTTTTGTCCCAAAATTAGAACTTTATTCACCTGGGAAAACAAAACCCTCATATGATTGATGAAAAGCAGACGATCTGCAGGGCCATGGTTAAAAAATGCCTGTACAGGAAAGGCAATTTTTCCCATAACATCTATGCAGATATTACTATGACAAAAATGCATCAGTGTATTTGTGAGGATGTGCCACTTTCCAAAGACAGCCCAACCCACAGAGCCTTGGGCTCCTGGTGAGCATGAACTGAGGGGGCTGATCCACACCTCCTGGCAGTCACGCAGAAATCCCAGTAACACAGAGATCTGTGAAGAGACCTCTGGAGCTGCAGCAGGACATCAATGCTGGAAGAGACCTCCATCAAGCCACCATCACCTTACTTATATGCATATATATGTATACATGCCTACATTTATAAAAATACCTAAACAAACCAGTGTTTGTAGCTCAATTACTGCTGTCAGGAAGGTGGCTACTGCTACAGTGTCATGTCATGAGTCCTTTGGGAAGGTTTAGAAATGCATGGGCGATTAATACTGGATTTGCAGTGTAGGGTTCCTGTAGCAGGACCGTGACTGCAAAGGGAGCCTGGATTTTTACCCCTCACGCTATTAATCCACAAGGTGGAAAATGTGATCTCCACTGAGTAAGACACGTCAAAAGCTTCATAAGCCTATGTGGTGACCAACCTTTCTGCAGTCTAGGGTATGTGTGTAGGTTAGTAAAGTCATTTACTGACTCCCTGTGAAAGACCCCTGCAGTGAGTACTGCTGGGAAGAAGGGAGAGAAGGGGACTTTAGAGATTTGAGTTGGACAATATGAGGAGCAAAATAAATACAGTACTTGTAACACAAGGAGTATCATCTAGGTCTAGATTAAAATAGCCACTCATGGCTTCAAAACTTTTGATGAACGGGTACCTGCACCAGAGTATTGACAATTCAATTTATAAAATCTGAAGGTAGATAAAGAGCTAAGGGTATTGATTAAACTATGAACCAGTATACCATTTCTATTTTTTATAGCTGCAGCTACAATAAGCCTATGTCAGCTTAAAGTTTTAACCTGTTTCTTAACATCACCTGGAGAAGGCTCCAGACCAGGACGTGAGGAAAACTAATAATTTAGGAATAGAGAAGCTTATACAGCCAATTACTGTGGGATTTGAGATTTCAAAGGGGGAATCCTTTCAATCTCAGTAAGCAAAAGGGAAAATATAAAGAAATACCAGCTCCTTAGTGCCTATATTATGCTAAGTGGCTTGTGAAGTTGTGGGCTTTTTAACTGTAAGAGGGTGACTGGTGGGGAACAGGGTACTGCAGTGGAGAGGCACGCACACAGTTATCCTCAGAACTTGCTCTGGAGCTGACACTTGCTTTCAACTCCAGTTAGATAACTCAAAATCATAACGATGACAGTTTTTTAAAAAGAACTGTCATGTATGAATACACACAAACTGTACTAAAAAAAATGATGATTCAGTAAAATACGGTCCTGTGAGATTTTGGTACTAAAAAGACACTCCCAGGAGTGATCGAGGGTCTAAGCACTCTTGCCAGAGCAAGTTCTGGGGAGTGAGAAGAAAAGGCCTGACTTTTCGTATGGGTGCTACCTACTTAAAATACTGCTGGTATTTTCCTTTAGAGGTAGTGATTAAGGTCCTTTTGGTTTCACATGCTAATTGAGAGAGTGAAAAAGGGAGGCTAACTCCCTTGTGTTAAAAACCACTGTTTTCCATATTTAGGCCTATCAACGAGCCTTAGATATAGGCCTTGTGTAGTGCTATGAATCGTTAAAGCTGACTAAATGCTTAATTGCACTTGCAGGTTTCTTGCAGGCCACTTGATGGACCCTTGAGGCCCTGGTGGTGTGGAAAAAGGCAGGTACCTTTGCTGAAGGATATAGGGTGATGTAGTTGACCTCTGTGTGTGCTCCCCACCCCAAACCAGGACCACCACAAGAATGCCTGAGCGATGACCCATAGCTGTCCCCACACAAGCTCTTAAGCTTCTCCATCCTTTTTGGTCTAACATCCCTGGAGTCCCCTTGTACCTTCTCCAGCTGCACCACAGCCCACAGCTCTTATCACTCCAAAAATCCCATTCGTAGTTATTTCTAATTCCACATATCTATCTCAGACCAGAGCTTCCCAAAACTTCACAGTACATACCAGACCACCCACCCTCTTCGCCCCAAAAAGCCAACCAGAGCACCACCCAACTCCGAATCTCCTCAGTTCTTCCAACCTCCTGCCCCAAACCTCCTTCTGCACAAACCCTCCAACTTCCCTGCTCTTCTGTCCCAGGGTCTCCGCTGCCACCCCTCACTGCTTTGTAGTCAGACCCCCAAACTCTGATCTCCTGGCAGCGATGTCTGCTGAGCCCTACACCTCTGGATACATCACCTTTACTAGAACCATCTGTCAACATCCACACCCACTGCAATGAGCTGCCATGGCTGAACCCAGCATCCTCCGCTACAGCACCTCCTCCCCACCACCCTCCCATCCACCCAGGAGGAAAGACCCAGCTCCTGCATCTCACAGGGATTTCTAAAACCTAGATACAGGCTGCGGTTCCCAGGAATGTACTTTAAAAGGATGCAAAGAACCAAAAAATAAGATCTATTTCAGGAAAACCAGGTGTATTTAGACCCTTTATTTCCTTATTTTACTCTGCAATTATATCTGGAACTTCCAAAAATGCACATGTAAATTTTTTCCTCTTCTTTTTTCCCCCCTTACCTCTGTTTGGTAAAGAGATTAACCCCAAAGAGAGGATCTTTACCTTTATTTCTCTCTCTTTAGCCCTGTATTTGAAAGGAAGGTGGGGGAGGTGAAAGGGGACTAAGATGCAAAGAATTAGAGGTTACTTGATCTCCTTTGTAAATAATTGCAGTACCATTGACTGAGTGCCCTGAAGCCCAGCTGCCTGCTGACAGACTGCTGCGTCAGCGAAGATTTCTCTTGTTTTGCAGGAGTCTTTAAAATCATCATGAGTTGAATACAAGGCAGAGTACAAAACAACCTCACTACCAATCCTTGATGACACACAGTTGCTTTCCACCAAATTCATACCTTTTTTTTTTCCTTTCCACCCGCACCAAGGGTGTTGCCTCCATGGTGCTTATCCATTCTTCCTTTCTCGTGGAGGGTGCAGTGTTAGTTGCTTCATTCTCACTGAACAATTTTTTCCCCATTGAGAATTCTCTTTGCAATTAAAATACAGGATGTTATTTCATTAATCACTTTATTAAACGTATTTTCACATCTGAAAAAGACACTTTGTCCTCCTCCATTTATAGTGCACTAATTCCTACAAGGCACTGTGAAGATACAGCTATGGATCAAAACTCTTTATTAATCCATTTCTTGTGGTAAAATACCTGGGTGAGGCGGCACAAGGACAACCTGGATAACAAAATCGTGCTAGGTGACTCATTTAGACTTTTTCCTATTCAAAAACTCCTTGTTCCAGTACAGGAACACGTGTATTTCCTTCTAAAATTGTACATGTTAATTTGCCTCCCAGCTTCACACTACTGCTGGTGTTAAAAAGGTGAACAAAAACCAGGGTACAAGGGAACTTGCAGCAGTAAAAGTGTGTTGTAAGTCTGAAAAGCTACTGAGTAGAACTGGACAAGCAGGAGTCCTTGTTTTTCAGTCATGCAGAGCTCTAAAGGCTAGAATGAAGCAAGGTGGAAACCTGGTCTGGACTATTGCTCAGCAAAACCCACTAAATTTTCAGCAACTACTTGTTGCAAACTGCCCAGTAAATCCAGCTAGGGATAGCACACAACTTTAAGAAGGCCTTCAAGCCTTCACTGGCATAGCTCGGATGGTGGAGGATCTACCGCACTCCTAGGTAAGATACTGTAGTGGATACATCGCTAAGTAGAGACCTGTTTTCTGGTCAGAACTAGTCTTTCAACAGCTAGATTAGGGCCTTTCTAATATCACTGGAACAATTTCCTGAATTTATAGTCTCCAAATCAAATCGTACCCATTTTGCAAGGGACAAGATGAGGGTGGTTTTTTTCCAGATAAAGCCTGGAATTGGCAATAACGTGAGGCTCTTCCCTTCTCTCTCATCCCCACTTCATGGGATTTCAGAGGGTGTGCAAGTGGCACTAAAATCAAGCTTGCCATCTCCTTTCTGGTTTGATTCTGCAGTGCTAGTGGGAACAAATGGCAAGCCTTGTTACTCTGATTCGAAGATGAAGAATATGATTTCTTAAATATTAACCCTTCAATGAGCAAAATCCCAACCCACACTGTCACTATGCAAAAGTAAGCAATAAAGATCTCTCTACATCTTGTACACCACAAAGAATTCTTTTGACTGCATCCAAAGGAAGAGGGAGGTGGTCTTTTGTAATGAAACACTTTAGCTGAAAATAAACAACATTTCCACAGAAAACACTAACGTGTCGACTTGGTGAGGAAGGGAGTGTTGGGGCTGCTCACAAAACCTTGCTTAGTGCAACAGATGCTATGTGTTGTTCAGCTGAGAGAGGTTGTACCTCTCCATCCACCTCTCATCTTTCATACAACCTAAGGATCTCATTGCCATCACAACCCTATCCAATGCAGCTGATTCTTTTGTAAGGCTAGCAGCAGAAGCCAGGTCACAAGGGCCTTGCAGGGGAGTGAGGGTGTATGCAAACCTCCAGTTCTGTGAAGACACAGAAGTAGCACTGGCAATCAATCTTGTGATTTTCAAGGATTCCCTTAAAACTTGAGCTGCTGTTCCTGTGATATTACGTTAAACCTTGGCTTTCATTAAAATGGAAGAAAATGGTCCCAGCCTTCATGGGCTGGGAGCAGAAAAAATCTGGTAGGCATTAACTGAATGCACCTCAGAGACTCAAAACCTGGACTGCAAATGCAAAGGAAGAGTCTTAAATGTTCTGTTTGTACTTATATTGCTATTGGGGAAAAAAAAAAATCATGACACTAAGGAGATAAAAGAGTGTGGAGTTTTTGGATGTTTTCAGAGGGAGGCTGTAACAGTTCTGTGGAGCAGCTGCCCTGACAGTCTCTTGCCCACCTGGAGGAGAGGACCTGCACTCCTCAAAGAGACCCAGGTAGAGTGCAGCAACAACAGGGTTTTGGATGAAAATGTGTCCCTTTCAAGTCCTGCAGTTTCTTCAGAACTCCTGCAAAGAAGCTGAAAATGGGGATGACTGTTGTAGTTTTCTGCCAGTGCTCAGCTGGGGAATTCAGGGGTCTTTTGCTCTTCCTGTGCTTGAGGCGCTCCATGGGACACTGGAGTAATAGTGCCACAGTCCAGCTTTCAGCTCACGATCACGGTCACTGCTTCGTCTGGCCCCAGGAGAGGGCAGGGAGGTTTGCTCAAAAGGGTGGAGGAAGAGGCTCCATGGTTCTTCCCTCCCTGCCCTTCCCATCAGCAGTGCTCACGCCAGCACTACGGGAGGAGAAACAGACCATCAGCTCAGCAGCTCCTGCCCCCACCCATCTGGGTCAGACCAGACACCCACCAGGCCTTCACACCATCCTCTGCAAAAGCGGCCACCTTGCCAGGATGGCAACAGAGCCATTTAGGAGCAGGTGATGGGTCAGTGGGGATGACCGGATGCTCTGTGCTTTTGATCTGCGAAACCCTGCTGTGGTCGTGCTTACATAAGCACAGGGAGAAATACAATCAGCTTTCCACTAAATTTCAGAAGTTACTACATTTTTTACTAGCATCTTGTTTGCTTGAATATGTTTATTTTTATCCTTCAGGCAAATATTTCTTCCTCTTGTGAACCTTTTATGTAAATCAACGGAGGCATTTGGCGAGCTATATCAAAGCTGCAGCTTTACATATCACTGAAGTGGAAAATAAATGGAAATAATTACTGATGCCTCCAAGTACATATTTGTTTCAAAATGAAACATGTAGCTTGGAGCGGGTGGGCAGTGTATATCTAATGATTTCCTGTTAGTTTACACAGCATTGGCTCAGACATTTTTATATCATCCCAGGATGTGGTTTTTCCCTCTTTTGGGGGAGATCAAGGAAAGATGATGGTTGTTTGTTTGCTCATTTTAACCAAATTGAACAGAATCAGATCTTTACTTACTTAGTAAACCCAGAAGATGATATTTATAAATCCTCCCTCATGCTAGAAATTGGAAATTAACTGGTGTTTGAAGGAAAAAGGTACACACTGCTGTGCCAGTAACATCACTAACAGAGCCACTGACTGAGCAAACTGTAGTTTCTCTATGATGGGATTGATCAATATTCATAGGGGTCAATAC
Organism: Phaethon lepturus; assembly: GCF_000687285.1. NCBI lineage: Eukaryota > Metazoa > Chordata > Aves > Phaethontiformes > Phaethontidae > Phaethon > Phaethon lepturus. The sequence continues at coordinate 16,228 of NW_010528341.1, read as the reverse complement.
TAATCTGTTTTCATATATTTCAGCATAAACCAGTCCTGATGCCACTGAGTTGTGTTCACAAGAGGAGAAGCGAGTCCCACAGCGCCAAGGGCTGCTCCTGAGCCATCATCACTGCAGTCCATTATCCTGACACTGGTTGCATCCCGGGGGAAAATTTAGGACCACTTCTGCTTAGTGTCTTTGGACTCTTGGAAACAAATGTTTTATAACTGTTACCATGACTAGGCAGTACTTGAAGGGATCACTGAGGACAGATGCAAATTTTGCTGCTTCTGGAGCAGAAGGTGTTCATGCAAGCCAGACCAAAGACCCATCTGGCCCTGTATCCTCTCTCCAGACCAGCTGCCCTACACAGCTGCTGACGGAAGAAGAGGAACAGGTAAACCTGTCTTCGCTCGACACGGTCTCAGCCTTCAGTTATTCTCAGCTTTTAGAGTCAGATGTGATTCCTGTCTCCTTAGTCACCCTTGCTGGATTTGTCTCACAATAACCTGCCCAGTGTCTCCTGAAGTCATGTGGCATCCACATATCCTTTGAGACAAGGACTTTCAAGTCTACAGCACACTGCCGGAAGAGCTGCCTCCTCTCGTTTGTTCCCAGCCTTGTTCCTAGTAGCTTCATTTGCTACCACCTCATCCTTGTACCAGTGACAAGTAATGGGTGCCACTAGTGACAGTGGCAAAGTATCAGCCCTATGCCCCTTTAGTTTTCCAGAGCAATAGTTCCCAGACTTCAGTTATTACAGCACTACTCTTAACATCAAGCCTGTAGAGAGGGGGGTTTGCCATGAATTCTGGTTCAAAGTTTTGTTTCTGCTGAATCTAGATTTTAAACACACCAACAACAACTGGACTTCTGTGGGGGTCACACCCCACTTGGAATTGCTGTGGTTTCACATGCCCCAATTTGTTTCCCCCACCTGCAACCCCAGGATATAAACATATACAGACAGTTGTATTGTAAAGGCCGACTCCAATTTTATTTAATGTGCCCCCATTTTTATGTTATCTTTTGCTGCAGGATGAAAATGAATGGGTTTTTTGGAACACCACTTCTGTTGCATTCCTATAGCATCTCCGTATGTGCTGGTAGTGCACAAGTCCCGGAAAAGTGTACAGTATGAAAAAATGACCATCCTTTCTACCCTGTCACATGGTACAACTCTTTTAAAGATTTTAAAGATTAGTAAAAGTATTAAATACCATCTGAGCTTTGCTTACTGTAGATGAAAAGTGTCCAAAGAGACAGTACCTTGAAGGTCAGACAGAAATTATCTGAGGAAGGGCAGAACACCAAGAATGTGGGAGATGTGGCAACAAAATAAAAAGTGAAACTGCATGTTTTCTGATGTATTTAGCAAAGTAAACTACTACAAATATGCTTCCAGCACTACCTCCTGACAGGAAGCTTATCAATGTTTGATGTGTTGCTGCTGAGCTCATTTACATAATTCTGATGCTGAACAACACCCCCCTCCCCCCCCCAAAAAAATAATATTACACTAACTGTTCTGCTTCATAAAACATCCTGTCATGGCAGTGTAACAATACTTCAGCTTGTAAAGCTCTGTTGTGCATTAGCGATTGAAGAAATGCAGGGGGAAAAGTGAGTTCATGACTGAAAGGGCAGAGAGGCAGCTAAAAAGAAAAAGATAAATCATTTTAAAGTTGGTGGTTTGCTGCATTTAGCATGTACCAACAGTATTTAGAAATGTTTAAAAGACGCAAGATCTGCTTCACATGCAACAACAGTTGAATGGCAAAAAAGTCAGAGGGGTTCAAAGTCTTCACATATGTCACATCTTCCAAGGCTGTCCCAACTGAGGTGGCAGCTTTCTAAAAAGTATGCAATACACACAAAAATCAACAGATGTTTCATCTTTAGTGAAATGTTCCTGCCAAAAGTTGTTTCACATCTTCTTTTAGTGTGCCAGCCAGCCCAGATTCAAAGAGGTCTGCCATGACAACACAGCCCCCAGGGTCTGGGGAGAGGGGGCATGAAGTTGCTCTCTGGGCTTGGACACAACCTCCCAAAAATATAAAATGAGGGAGACCTAGATTTTTGCCTGTGGTTACCACAGTCACATTATTGGTGACATATTGGGGATTCACTACGCTGAAATCCTTGATCACTTGCCCCCATTCGTGCCAGTGGCGTGGATAGTTCCTGACTGGTCCAGGGCAATTTGAAGAGACCCAGTATCTGAGACAGTGCTGCTGAGGGAAAACTGCAGCCTGACAACTAACTGCATGAAGTACGTTTAAGTCAGGTATTTATTTTCAACAATGTGCATGCCCAACAAAACACTCTGCTGTTGAAAGCAAACTTCTAAAAATCATGTTCTGATATTATTACAGAATTTATACTGTGTAAAATTTCAAATTTAAAAAAATCATCAGAGGACTAATTTGCAAAATCTCCTATAAGGATGCAAGATTATTTTCTGTTTTTTTTTTTTTTTTTTTTCCTTTCAGCCTGAACCTGGAGTACTACAGATGTAATTTCTGCATTAGCTTCAAAGAAAAGGAATGCACTAGTACAAAGGGTTGCTTTTTTCTTTTTTTTTTCCTATAGTTACACACAAAGCTGGGCAATCCTTAGAGTTAGATACTAAATAAATTTACTCTAGCTAATAGCAACATTCACTTATTTTGTTAGCTTAACAAACATTCCTGAGCTAATTTGCCCAGAATATCTTTGCAAAACAAACAACCTCAAAATGGTGTAAGCAGTCAAAGTAAAATACTTCAAACATTTGAATTAATTTTATCACAGATGGGAGGAATTTGCTAGTAACGCTATTTATACGTTCTCAGGCAATACTGTTCAGGCATAATTTATCTCTGGAACAGAGACAGATCTCAGTTATTTGCCTTGTCTTTTAAGACAGTTCAGATGGAATTTATTTGCCTTCCTTACTCAGCAAACTGGGTAAGAGGTCTAGCCCTTTAAATGCTGTTGTTCCAGTTTTAGAGGAGAGAGGCTATAAAAAGGGGGTGCTTCATTAAAATACCATAGCTGGCACCTCTCAGAGGCACAGGAAAAGAATATTCACTGAGTAAGTAACACATTGTAAATTATAATTGAGATTCAATTCTCCCAGGGAGAAGAGAAGGTAACTTGTCATTTGAAGTGTTGTGAGTTTCTGAGAGTGGACTAGGAGTTTAGAGGGTATAATGATATCATTAAGAAATGCCCTTGCAAAGCAAGCAAAATTATACTGTGCTGTTTCTTGAAAACCACAGGAACCCTTTATTGTTCTGTCAGCAGCAGTTCAAAGAGCTGTGTGACCCCATTAACATTCACTCAGGCATGTATAACAAATTGGAGGAGGGAAATTTCTTGAATAGTTAATTATATTTTGTGTGTTTGAATACCTAACGCTGTGAGCCATGTGAGCTCAGGATCACAAAATGCACACCTTTCACACCTGGTTTACCTCACAGCTTTATTTATCTTTTGGTATTTAGAGGATAAAGCAATATCAAAGGTAGAGAAAGAGCAGGGAGGTGGTGAAGTGGAAAAAGCTAGATAATGGCTAGCTGATTTGATGGCTGTAGTTTAACTGATCTAGTATTTACAGTCATTCTGCTATAAGCAGAAATTGTTACTGGATGACCAGAAGACCCTTTGAACCCATATATCCATGGCAGAGACTGGGCAGCAATATGTGGGGTGATAACACTATAAGAGTAAGCTAGAGTCTTGCAGAGAAACTGAGTTTCAGTTTCAACATGAGGCAGTTCTTCTGGCCAAACTATTTTATTTCTGTGTGAAAAGTTGTGAGCTTCTTCCTGAAAATGTTGAATTTTAATAGAAAAGCTTAATTACAGAGATTCTGATGCAGCAATCTGACTGGGACTGCAGCTTGGCTGTTTTCTGCTTCCTTAGTCCTTTGCCAGTCTGGTTGTCCACGTGGCTCTTTCACACATGATGCCAAATGGCTACAGACAGTGTCCATGCTGAAGTGGTCCTTGGCTCAACTTAAGCAAAGACAGTGGCCAGCAACAGAAACTGAGGTTTGCCTGGTTGACTTTGAGTGCAAATATTCTCTTTTTGGTAAAAAATGTTTGGAATTTGTCTGAAAAGATGGAAGGTTAATTTTTTTGCACAGTAAAATGATTAACTTTTTTTTTCAGAGAGAGTGAGTAGTAGATACTGTCTTCAACGTGAGCAGAAAGCCCACTCGCATTGATTAATTAAGTCTGAATCTTTATCTGTACCAACTCATTAATTTCAGTTACAGTGCAGATTCAGGAATCCTTATCTCTTTAGAACTGTCCCCTTGCAGCTTTCCTCACACTTAGTGATAAGTTTGATAAATTAAATCAAATGATATGATAAAGGAAAGGACCATCACAAGGAGGTTAATGTTATCTGTGCGGTACTGAGGAGATGTTACTTCCTGAGAAACTTTTGAGTTCAGGTTCTCTGTGTTTGTAAATGAAGCCAAATAAAGTTAGGACTGCCAGTGGGACTCTTCATGAAACTTCACACAGAAGTAAGTGTAGGACCCTTTGTAACTACTGCCTATGTCGATTTACATGAGCATTCCCACCAACCCATCAGAAACCATCGCTTCCATACATTGAGCACATGTACTACTCAGCACACTTCTAGTAATTCAAAGCTGCTTCCAAATTCTCTTGGGAAATAGAATAATAAGATTTATATTACCCTATAAGCTTAAGCAAGCTTGAATTCTATTTTCAGTTAATTGCAAGTTCTGCTGTTATCCTCCATAATTCTTAAACAGCGATCAACTATTTTGCTCATCACATATATATTCATGCTTCTGACTTTCTTCTGAAAAACTGTCAATTTGATGACATTCTAAATGTATCTGCTGTTTGAAGAATATTTGCATTGTAATTGTATTTGTGTTAGCTATGCTTTTTCTTAGCTGCATTTTCATTGCATGTAGATTGGAGTTGATCAGAAAGCCTCCTCTGAAATGGAAATTATTTTTATTACACTTCAGTCATGCTTTAAACTGGTTCTGCTGCAAACATGTTGAAACAGAGGGATTGTGCTCAGAGTGAAAAGCAGAATACACATTCAAATGGTCTAATATGTGTCTAGTGGACAGGGATGCAAAACACATCCTGAAAGAATCATAGGAAGGTTGAATTGCAGGGCACTACAGCTACTGGCGGAGTTTCCAATGCAACATTTTTTTCCTCAGAAAATGTCCATTTGTCAAAATCAAAGCTTAGCAGCGGACAAGGAGTAGAAAAGAGGGGAGAAGGAAGTGGGGAGTCTCAATGATTTTTTTACTCGATATTTTCATCTTTCCTTGGAAGATTGTGATGTTTGAGATGTCTCAGATCGTCATATTTGCATCAAGGAGCTCCTGCTATTCAGGAATGCTTGTTTCAATTGCTAAGCTCTACACAGTTAAGAAAAGACATAAAAATGTTTGAGAACAAAACTGAGTGTTTCAAGATTGCTAGACAAAAAGTTCTCACTGATGTGCAAAATTTCCAAAAAGTGCTCAAATGTTGAGGGACATTTTCCACAAGCCTGGAAAATTTTTATGAAGAGGAAAATCCTTATGAAGAGGAAAATCAGTTCCTGACAAGGTGTAATAGGGGTGGAATTACAGCCTCCATCAATGCAATGGCAAAAGTCCCATTCACATCAGTTGTGACTTCACCTCAAACTTACTGAAAACTTTGTAGTCTCTTTTGACTATATTGACCATGCACGAATTGACCATACAAATATGTATCACTATACAAAGTATTAAGGCATTTATAAGTTGCTTTGTTTAGGAGGAGATAATAATAATAGATGAGGCTCTAAAGGGAATTGTTATGTGTGGTAGAAAAGACCTGTTATTCTGCCCATGACAGGAGTCAGACAACAAGCAGGCAAATGTTTCTCAAAATCATTGCCCTTCTGCAGAATTTTAAAATGTTAATGTCTGTAGATTTTTGTTAAAAACTTGCACGAGGAATTATTACCTTGCCTAGATCAGCAGCGTGGAAAGTGTGAACACAAAGTCCTGGCGGGAGCCCTGCCTGCAGCTGCTCAAGCCAGGCTGCTGGCTCTTACATGGCCAGCGGTCGGGGCCCATGGCCAGTTCCACTGATGCAGCACATCCTTGAAGGCATGTGCTAGAAAGAAGCTTCTGAGCCAGAGGTGGAAGGGGACAACAGATCTGTGGTGGGTTGACCCTGGCTGGACACCAGGTGCCCACCAAAGCTGCTCTGTCACTCCCCTCCTCAGCTGGGCAGGGGAGAGAAAGTACAACGGAAGGCTCATGGGTCGAGGTAAGGACAGGGAGAGATCACTCACCAGTTATCGTCACGGGCAAAACAGACTCGACTCTGGGAAAATTAATTTAATTTATTACTAATCAAATCAGAATATGGTAATAAGAACTAAAGCCAAATCTTAAAGCAGCTTCCCCCCACCCCTCTCTTCTTCCTGGGCTCAACTTCACTCCTGAATTCTCTCCGTCCTCCCTCCCTGATCAGCACAGGGGGACGGGGAATGGGGCTTGTGGTCAGTTCATCACACGTTGTCTCTGCCGCTCCTTCCTCCTCAGGGAGAGGACTCCTCACACTCTGCCCCGCTCCAGCCTGTGGTCCCTCCCACGGGGGGTGTTCTCCACAAAATTCTCCAACGTGAGTCCTTCCCACAGGCTGCAGTTCTTTGTGAACTGCTCCAGCCTGGGTTCCCTGCCACGGGGTGCCGTCCTTCAGGAGCAGACTGCTCCCACGGGGTCACAGGTCCTGCCAGCAAACCTGCTCCAGCCTGGGCTTCCAACAGGGTCACAGCCTCCTTCGGGTGCATCCACCTGCTCCAGCGTGGGGTCCTCCGTGGGCTGCAGGTGGAGATGTGCTCCACTGTGGACCTCCACAGGCTGCAGGGGAATCTCTGCTCTGGTGCCTGGAGCACCTCCTTCCCTCTCCTTCTTCACTGACCTTGGTGCCTGCAGAGTTGTTTCTCTCACACATTCTCACTCCTGTCTCCAGCTGCTGTTGTTTTTTCCCCTACCTTAAATATGTTATCCCAGAGGTGCTACCACCATGGCTGATGGGCTCAACCTTGGCCAATGGCAGGTCTATCTTGGAGCCGACTGGCATTGGCTCTACTGGACATAAGCAAAGTTCCTAGCAGCTTCTTACAGAAACCATCTCTGCAGCCCCCCACTACCAAAACCTTGCCATGGAAACCAAATACATGATCTTACACTGCCACAGCTCTTTTCCAAGGGGACATGGATTTCAGTCTCGTTGTTAGTGAGACGCCAGCATGAGTCCTCTCCCAGAAAGAGTCAAGTCCTTATCTACCTGTGCTCAGGTGATAATCCATGCCACATATCACAGTGTACACTCATATTGTCACTCCTCCTCTTGCTCTGACTTCCTCTATCTCCCCACCCGTGTGTATCTCCATTGCCACCGCACATCTCAAACAAAATAGTACCTGTTCCACTTTTGTGGCACATAGCTCTCACTGAAATGTGACTACTCCTGTATCTTTCTGGTCTAGTCTTGCATATACAATCCTTTTTGTATTTTTGCATAATTGCTTTATATATTCCTCATAGCAAAAAGGTATTTGTAGTAAACATTCTCTTCAGGAAGCTTTCACTCAGTTTCCATGCTAAGAAGGAAAAGGCTTTGGGGTTGTAAGAGAAGTTAAACAGTTATGACAGATGTATCACTCCCGAAGTTCTCTGAAATTACTGAGGACAGGGATAATGTAAATTAATGCAAGTACATTTGGCCATGTTTAGCTTATGAGAGGAAGAAACGTTGAAGATACAACATGAACTACTTATGCATATATTGGTGCGAAGGTTTGAGCATGACTGGTGTTAATTTTAGCTGTGTTTTTACTGGCTACCAGTAAGAAGCAGCTGCTTTCTTTTTTAAGCAGACTTACTGCAATAAACTTTTCATTTTCCTTGCTGGGCTGAAGGAGTGTTTGCTTCCTGTCTAATTATTATCAGCAACTCGATCAGACCTTTACTAAGATGTAATAACTGGCATTAAAAAAAGACTTTCCACTTAACATATCCAGCCTCTCGAGCTGTCCTTTACTCACAGCCAAAAGCCCCAAAGCCTCCAACTGGCAAATATGGCTGGGCTGATCAATTCTACTAAGCAGTTAATTCCAATTTTCAAGTGACAAATGTGAGTCTACAGCCTACTATATGCTTTTCCTTCTCCTTGTTCCAGTCAACTCCCTAGGGATGATAGGCACACAATGAACATAGGCCTTCTCTTGCAGAGAGCAAAGTCTGTTTATTTATCTTTATTTTATATATAATGAGTCAATCCCTTTTCTCGTCTCCTAAAATTTCAAAGGCACCCTCACTGACAGCTCAGAGTACTCTATATATCACAACAGCTGTTAGAGACAGATAGCATGAGTGTTTCTGGAATGATTCAAACTGACCTCCTTTCAATGGATTCTAAGTGCTCATCATTAGCTGTGACTTCATGTTCAGCAGTTCAACAAAGGTCCCTAACATGAAGCACATTCTAATACTAAGGAAAAGGTGTCTAGAGAATGGATTTGGGAACATGTGAGACAGCATTTAATGGAAAAAAATGGTACGTGTTTTATGTGCATATATTGGAAATTGTTTCATTTAAGTATCTGTGTAAATATGCAAACTTACATTTCATACAAATAGTAGATTTGAAATCAAGAAAGTGTTTTTGCTACAAATGTTTGGGAAAGCCCATTGCGTCTTACAGCATCTGCTAAATTCTGATCTGCAGCTTTTATTGAGATGCAGAATGTCATTAGATCTTGAAGCTGTCTCTTTTCAGAAACAGTTAAATCATTCTTACTGGGAAGAGTTCTCTGTTTTCTTCACAGACCAGATTTGTCCCCCTCTGTATGTAAACCCATGTTTATATAGCTAATCTCGCCTCTATGAACATAAGATAGAGTTATTAGCTGGTCTTCTAGAGTTATTAGCAGGGACTCTAGCTTGTGAAGATAGAACATGCCTTTTGGACATATCAATATACTATGATTATGACACAGCCACATCCTGCTTTTATATTCTAAGGAATATAAATATATAATTGCCTGTCCTCTGGTGTTCTACTACTAAAGAAGAAGTTATCCATACTCAAGGACCTAGCCTAGAATAATCTGTTTTCTTCAATTTCCCTATCCTGGGAAGATAATGACAAGGTTTGTGCACAAATTCCAAAACCTAAATATTTCCTTAATTTTTTACAAGTCTTTAAATTATGGACATAAAAAAAGAAAAAAACAGTCTGCCTTCAAGTAGGTTTCTTTCTAATGGGGGAAGGGAATGAGGGACCAATTCTCAGCTGCCATAAATCATAGAATTACAGGATCATTAAGGTTGGAAAAGACCTTTAAGATCACCAAATCCAACCATTAACCCAACACCACCATGCCCAATAAACCATGTCCCGAAATGTCACGTCCACACGTTTTTTGAACCCTTCCAGCGATGGTGACTCCACCACCTCCCTGGGCAGCTTGTTCCAGTGCTTGACCACTGTCTCTGTAAAGAAATTTTTCCTAATGTCTAGTCTAAACCTCCCCTGGCGCAACTTGAGGCCATTTCCTCTCATCCTATTGCTAGTTACTTGGGAGAAGAGACCAACACCCTCGTCGTCACAACCTCCTTTCAGGTAGTTGTAGAGAGCGATGAGGTCTCCCCCCAGCCTCCTCTTCTCCAGACTGAACAACCCCAGTTCCCTCAGCTGCTCCTCATAAGACTTGTGCTCCAGACCCCTCACCAGCTTCGTTGCCCTTCTCTGGACACGCTCCAGCACCTCAACGTCCTTCTTGTAGTGAGGGGCCCAGAACTGAACACAGGATTCAAGGTGCGGCCTCACCAGTGCCGAGTACAGGGGCACGATCACTTCCCTGCTCCTGCTGGCCACACTATTCCTGATACGGGCCAGGACGTTGTTGGCCTTCTTGGCCACCTGGGCACACTGCTGGCTCATGTTCAGCCGGCTGTCAACCAGCACTCCCAGGTCTTTTTCCACCAGGCAGCTCTCCAGCCACTCCTCCCCAAGCCTGTAGCGTTGCATGGGGTTGTTGTGGCCGAAGTGCAGGACCTGGCACTTGGCCTTATTAAACCTCATGCAATGAGCATTAACCTGCAGATGTGCACAGAGCCCCAGCCAGTTATACTACCCCAGCAACTGGCCTCAGCTCTCTACTAATTTTTGTCCTTCAGATTTTCAACCTGAAAGACTGAGGAGCAACAGAACAAATGAATGACTACTTTTGAGTCTGCATTTTGTCTTGCAGAGATAAACAGATTTAGAGTCTACATTGACAGGCTTTTTACACTAGGTGTTAAAATTTTTCACTTGTCCTTGTCCAAGGCAGTGTATATGTGTGTCTATATATGTTTTTACTTGCCTAGCTTCTATTACTGAGGATTTGATCTCTTCTGCCTTCAGTAGGCAATGACAGAGAACTCTCTATCTTTCTGTTTATACGACCTGTTATAAATACCTGATGCGACATAACAGCATTATATGATATTTATAGCATAGACAGACTTCTCCCTACACTACATATTTCTACAGAAAGAGTGAGCTAGAATAAGTCTTTTTAGAGTGTTCTTCAGTTTTTTATGACGTGGATTCTCACACACTTTAAAATTTGAAGAAACAGCAGTATTATGTTTCTTGAAAGAAAGTCTTACTCTACAGAAAAACTAGTTGTATCTTACACTTGCTACGTAAGGTATCTTATAGCCTGCATCCTTCACGTGTCTCATAAAGAGTTCAGCTGGAAGTACCAAGTCAAAGAGGTCACATCTACCTCAGGTTTCAGAGTGTAAATGTGTTTAAGCAAGGAGGGGAGAGTCAGTACTCTGCTCCAGGGTCCAGACTGGTGAAGGAAAGACCAAGCTTGCAGAGCAGAGGGTTTGGCAAAGTCTCCAGATGCATGAGGATTGCATGTTCAGATCCCCAGTGTGACCATACCAAAGATTCAGTCATACTCATTAGACCAGGTTATGCTGATCTGAAATACTGTTGCATTATCTCAGCTTGATTTCAACTTTGAAAAAGCAAGAACTGATAACAATTACGAAAGAAATCAAGCACTTCTTACCACTCATAATTAAATGGAGTATTAATTATTTTTGATTGATGAAAAGTTTTGAAACAAACATATTTCCAGATTTTTTCCAGAGAAATTTGGAAACATAATTTCATCATAATACTTCTATTCTAAAACATGGCATTGCTCCAGAAAAAAATGCTTTTAACTGGACAACTTTTATCAACTTTAAAAGCTCATATTTTTCACCAAGATTTAGCAAAACAAACAAACAAACAAACACACAAACAAAAAATTGTACATTTGTCATAATATTGAACTACACTTTTTCCCTTCAGGCTCTACCTTCTAGTCTGCATTTTGACCATATTTTATATTTCAGCTTTTTCTTCTGAAACACAACATGAAAATTATTGGATTGTATAAAATAGTGTCGAGACATGTAATCTGCTGCTATAATTTAACTGACATTACGTTTCTCAATCCCACATAATTACAGTAGGAAGGAATTTCCAAAAAAAATTTTAACTTATTCAAATGTATTGCTCATATTAAAGATCAAAAAGCTTCATATAATTTTAAGGAG
>NW_010528341.1:0-4574 GCF_000687285.1 Phaethon lepturus | reverse complement strand
CTTTCCCTAATCAGTATCTCATTCCAGATTTTGAAGTGGGATAACCTCCAGTAATGTCCAAACAAATCTATTAGCTTGATTATCTGATGTGATCTCAGCATGGAAGCTATTCTGGACAAATGTACACAACTGTAAACAATTTTCTAAGAGAAGCTTATACAAGTTTCCCTTATCTGAAGATTTTTTAGAAGAATTTTATCAGTACCAGCATCTGCTGAAGGCGTTCTTAAGTCAAGCATCATTGATTTCCTTTCACTTCCCTCTCCTCCCAGAAATACCAGTTTCCAATTTTCACTGTATGATGATAAACTGAAGATAATTTTAAAATTATAAAAGAACTTAATGGATCTCGTAATGGACATTGTTGGTCATCACTTCTGTCAGGCTGTTAACAATGAAAATCTGGGGACTAATCCCAGTTTGCTGATCTTGGTTGCTCCCTGTTGCTACTGCTATTTTCTGCAATGATTATGAAATATGAATCAAAGCCCTGTTGAACCCTAAAGGTCACTTCTGCAGTGATTCATCGTTGTCACAAAGTAGCATCGGGCTTTTTTTTTAAGAGTCTCTGTCCTCGTATGTGTGAGTACAATTGCATGTTACAGAATTATCAGAGAAAAAAAGAATATGATAGAACCATACACCCTGCTTGTTTCAGTACCTTGAGACAGCCCTGAGGCAAGTTAGCCTTTTATGCAAGGCAGTACTAGGTATGCTGGAGTGCAAACCTGATCTTCAGCTCAGTTTTGAATCCCGCTTGCTGATTTGTGCTGTAAGCCGCTCAGCTGGGTCTTGGTAGACAGTGGTCTTCTGGCTTTGTTTTCAATAAAGCAATGGCCGGTGAGATCAGACTGTGTGCTGGAGTGAAAGTTTGGGAATATTTCTGTAAGTCGTTGGAGAATTTGCTACATTTCAACGCAGAGGACTAGCTGGGGGATTTCTATATGGATGTGAGCATGCATGTACACAAACTGCAGTACCTAGTTTTGGATAAGGCAAAAGCAAACAGTGGCTCTCTATAGGAGGTTCTCTAGGTAAAAGCACCCTAAAATCAAAAGTCCTGTCTGGAGGCAAAGCAACTACATTTGCTGAACAAAAACCAACCAACCAACATTAAAAGAAAAAAGTTTGCGCTTCACTGGACACCCAGGCTATCTTTACTGTAATTCACTTGAGCCGTAATTCCCATGTTTATTAGATGTCTTCAAATGCAGTGGTCAGTAGCAAACATCCTGCGTACTAAGAAAGATTGTTGAGACCATGTTTTACATGCTTTACCTGCTTCACGACTGCAACATGGTTTTCTTGCCTTTGCCATTAGACTAATACTCTAAGCTGTTATGCAAAATGCCAAAAAATCAGTCTCTGCTCAACTTAAGCCACAATTAAATTTTGTCTACCATTATAGCATAATTATAAGATCAGTATAACACACAGAGAAATATAACTTCACAGACAGAGACAACAGAGGGAAGAAATATACTATGAAGGGGAAAACCTGTGCATATTAAAAGAATAAGGATCAGAAGTCAAAACTCATCGAGTTATAGGCAAAATAGATTGATTCCATATACAGCTCTTTCTCCACCTTTCCATCCCCACGACAATCTTCTCTTTAATGTGTAAAAACACAAAAGATCACCAAGATCTAGAAAGGAGTATAGTATGAGCTCAAAGCATACAGTAGCCATTGCTTTGCGATAAAAGAGCAGAGCTCATTAATCCGAGGTGGTTTAGGAACTAAGAACGCATTTGTCCCTGCACTGCTGTGGTATATTGAGAATTGCTATACTGTACAAATACTTGTTTAGCATCTAAACAACTGTTGGTTAAAGCGCAGACATCAGATACAGTGCCCTGTTGAGTTATAATGAACTATCATCTGTGATGCAATATATACAGAAATCCAAACAGAAAAAAAAAGTAGTACTGAGCAAAATGTGCTTTCAGCTCAGTAATGTAACTGAGTAACTCATCTCTCTGAGCATTTACAGACTTTACAGTATTTGGAACTGAGCACCCTATATAATAGCAACGTATTAATCTCTGCAGCCAAGTCTATCAGATTTGACTAGTGTTGGTCTTGCAACGCAGGATGAATTAGCATATGCAGCTATGTAATATTTGTTCTCTTCACTTAGCGATAATGCACTGCAGCAGCAATTTGAGGAAAAAAATAAAATTAATACAAATGCAAAAAAATGAACTGCCAATATATTAATATTGGCTTAGAGCAATTTGAAAGTAAGGAAAAAAATAACAAATGCGTAAATTTTATTTATTTTTCAGCACCTCTGTATTTCAGAAAGCGGTAGTCTGAGATACTGCATCAAATGAGAGCTTAACAAAGCTATGAGAAAATGGTTCAGCTGTGGCATTAAAATTATTATTACAGTCAGAGAGGCTAGAAGTTCCTGGCTTAGATACCAACATGTGAACATATGGGTTCAACCCCACCACAATTTGTAAATGAGAATTATTTTCATTCCATCTACTTCACTAGACTTACATAGGACTTAATATGACCCAAAATCTCTTCTTAGCAAGGAGGACTGGGATAGCCATGTAATCTGCCTGTCTGAGCATCTATACATGCACAATGCCTTAGCTGTGAGAAACAACAAAGAACTAAAACAATCTCCATTTTTTTCAGACATCATTATCTCAGGAGAATAGAGCCTGACTTTTTTCACTTTCAGTGACCTCCAATACAACTCATATGTGACTCTTCTTTTTCTATATGTAGGTCTTGCCTGCATTTCAATTACATTTTACATTAGGATAGCAGTAGTTCTTTTAAAATAATAATAGAACAAAGTATCAATGAAGGTACTTCAACACAACGATGACAGCCAAAAAAAGCCCACCGCTAAAAAAACCCCACCAACACTGCTTGCTAAATATGTGCTTTATAAGCATGAATGACTTGCTTCTAAACCTGGTATATCAGAGTGCAGTATTCACAACTCCTACAATGTGCCAAGCCTGACAGTGGTTACAAAAGTCTGGGACACATTATCCCAACTTGTACTTTTTAGAGAGACGGTTATATTTCTACTTAACATGGAGAAGACAGCAGCATGACTTTAAATGAGAAATGAAATTCCCACCCACCAACAAGAAAGGCACACGCCTTAAATTGCCCAGCACAGGATGTCAGGCTAATGACACCATTGTAAGACCAGCTTTGGTACTCCTAGGCTTTAGTCCTCCTAGGCTTTAGTCCTCCTAGGCTTTAGTACTTCCAGAAACATATTGTTGCCAACAACTGCAAATAAACTGGAGGTTCCCTCCAGGCAAACTCCTTCTGGCAATGTCAAAGAAAAGCCTGTGAACAGGCATAGTAGGGGAAACTGGCTTTGAAATGGGTAACTTTCTTTTCCACCACTCAGAGCTGGAGCTGCCATAAGATGGACACATTGCCTCATTCCCATGCAGTAGGCAGCCAACCTGGCGATATTGTGGCCAGAAATCAGAGGGGATGAAGGCTGGACTGGCCTCTTACAGGAGACATAGAAGTGCAAAATTTGGACAGGCACAAGGACACCTTGCTGGAATTTTATTTCCTTATGAATATCACTTTCTCTTCCTTCTGACTGGAGGTTTTTGAACCACAGAATGTTATTCTGTGAAGGAAGGCAGATGAAGTGATAGTAGCAGCAGAAGAAGATAGGATGTTGTCCTCGGGACTAATTGTGCAGCTTGGTTTTCTAATTTGTTAGAATAGATGGAAATTCCCCACAGAGGGGAGCACAGTCTTAAAACTGCTGGTAGATTTTTCTACCTCATTTTTGAATGATAACATAAAGTAGAGATATGGCAGGGAAGGTTGTCACCAAGGATGAGGACAAGGCTGAGGTACTTAATGCCTTCTTTGCCTCAGTCTTTAATAGCCAGGCCAGGTATCTGCAGGGCATTCAGCCCCCTGAGCTGGAAGACGGGGATGGAGAGCACAGTAAACTCCTTATAATCCAGGAGGAAACAGTTAAGGACCTGTAAAGCCACCTGGACACCCACAAGTCTATGGGACCTGATGGGATCCACCCAAGAGTACTGAGAGAGCTGGTGAAAAAGACAAAAAAGCCACTGTCCATCATCTATCAGCAGTGCTGGTTAACTGAGCTCCCAGATGACTGGAGGCTTGCCAGTGTGATGCCCATCTACAAGAAAGGTCAGAAGGAGGATCCCGGGAACTACAGACCTGTCAGCCTGACCTCTGTTCCGGGAAGACCATGGAGAGGTTCATCTTGAGGGTGCTCACAGGGCATGTGCAGCACAACCAAGGGATCAGGTGCAGTCAGCATGAGTTCATGAAAGGCAGGTACTGCTTGACCAACCTGATCTCCTTCTATGACCAGGTGACGCACCTAGTGGATGAGGGAAAGGCTATGGATGTTGTCTACCTGGACTTTAGTAAAGCCTTTGACAGCATCTCTCACAGAATTCTCCTGGAGAAACTGGCGGCTCGTGGCTTAGACCGGTGCACTCTTCACTGGGTGAGGAGCTCGCTGGATGGCCGAGCTCAGAGAGGCATGGTGAATGCCGTTAAATCCGGTTGGCAGCCGGTCACAAGT
>NW_010528340.1:0-15250 GCF_000687285.1 Phaethon lepturus | reverse complement strand
CTGCCTCGCAGCCCGCACCCGGGTCAAAAGAAAATACCAGCGTTGCTTTCACTTCTCTCAAAATAAAACTTTGCCTATCTCTTAACATCTGGGCGTGTCATTCAGGATTAAAATCAGGGGTAGAAATACCTTTTACTCTCACTTCTGGTGTGTCAACCCACCAGCAGGCTGTTCATAACCTTGGTGTTGCGGATGAAGCAGGAGCAACTCCATTACAATCTATTACCTATGACCGCTTTTGCTCAAGAAAGCAGGGAGGGTCTCAATTCTTACACAGAATATATTGTCCTTACATGGTCGGTATGGGAGAATAAATTATGCCAGTAGTGAAACTTGGGAGGTACATGGTCAAGCAAGGATTTCATTTCAGTTTCAGACCTTCCTTTCTATTTCACCACACCACTACACTCCCAGAAAATAAACAAATAAAATCATTGAAGAGCACAGTCCTTTTATATTATTTTACTTATTAATTAATGTAGTGCAGTAACCGCTTACTAAATTACATTCTCCCGTCTACATGATTTCTTGTTACTTTTTTACAGACTTTTCTTCTGGCGCTTGTTCCAAAGAAAGTTATAACTGTCTTACCTCACCAGACAGTCTTCAAACGGCTTGCCCCAGTGTTCTGATGCTCTGGTGTATTTTAATAATAACAGTTTTTAAAAAGCAAATCAACTGTCCAAAGGGGGTTTTCCAGACCCGTAAGAGAAACGATGTGCCTCCTGTTCATCTCCTGACTGTAACACAGCCAGTCAGCTTGGTTTCTGGACACAGGTTCAGCAATAAATTCAGGAGTCACATCTATGGTTTCTCTTTCTCACCTCACACTTTCTCATCTTCACACAGGCGTATTCACTTTTTCATGTACACAAGTATAAAAATGTCTCTTCAGCTGACTGCAGTGGATTGGTTTCATGATCAGTTTTGTTCACTGTGATAATGATTCATTTGCATGTTCTCAGCATTTTCTCTGCAGCATTAATTAAATTGCCATTTTACTGCAGCTGTGTACTTAACAACTCGGTTCATATGCAGTAGGTTGCACATGAATTCGGGTGTCAGTCTAGGAGTTTAAACACAGGCAGATGGGGAGACAATGTTAGGATCCTCTTTTTCTAGTATTATCTATATTAAAAGAAAGTTGAGATCATGTATATGTCTAGAAAGACGAGATAGTAGACTAGCAGCTGGGAATGGACAACATTTTAAATAGTGAATCTACAAATAATGTAGTCTGGTATGAGCTGAAGCATTATCAGGGGAAAAATCGTATATATTTCTATTTGGTAAACAAAAGCCCAGAAGAACAAGTGTTCTTTCTTTCCCTCACCCCTCTGTGAGACCCTTGCCACCTGTCCAAACTCAGTGACCACTCTGCCTAGCAAGAATCTGAATACAAACTCCCTGCTGCCAGCAGGCTGCCTGCAAGATCCAGTGAAATGGTATTCTGAGAATGGGTTTTTCCAAACCTCTCCGTTCCTTCACTGCAGCTGACTTAGATGGCTCACCAGCTTCATCCAGCCTGGAAGCAAGAATGCCAAACAAGTAAGATACTGTTAGAAATTTCTTCCTTCTCCTTTTTAAATTCCTGAGGCCACAAGCACTGACCCAAATAATTTGTGGCCAACCTGCTGCCCGCAGCAATAAGCTGCAGAAACATTGGCAGTGAGACAAATGTTGAACAGAAACTGAAATCCAGTTGTGAAGCCTCTCTGAGTTTTAAACGTCTCTCTCTTCGTCAGGCTAAGTCTGAATTTGAGGTCTGAGTTCTCACCTTCAGGTGAGCAGCCTAACATGAGACCAATTTAGGATGTTCTGTGCATGAGATGTTTGCTATGTTTCCAGCTGAAGCTGTCCGTATCTGCAAAATTAACAAGTATTCCTGGAAGACAGAAATTCTCCAAGACTGAGAGCTCCAGTGCTAGTCATTACTAGTGAATTTTTTGCTCATGTGAACCATAACGGTGTCACAGAAAAGATTAAAATTGCTTTTTTCTAAAATGCCTTGTAATCAGAGACTGAGAAGGCGAAGCAGGAATTAGAGATGAACTCTAACTCCAGATGTTAGAGTGCTTTAACCCAGGAGATCTCAAGTGGAAGGGTAGTCTGCGCCCTCTCCCATCAGTCTTGTTCTGCCTCTTTGTTCTTGGCTTTTTAGTGTTACCCACACACACAAACTGCCCAAATATCTGGAGGGAAAAGGTAAATGCAGTTTAAAAATCAAAGTTTTGTTTGGATTAAAGATGCATACTCAAATAAGTTGAAGAAGGAAAAAAAGGGGGAGGAAGGATTTGCAGAAAGATTTGCACAGCTCTCCAAAGCTGCCTGAAAATGTCAGAAAGAAAAAGCATAACTTCAAACACAGTAACAGAGAAGAGAATCAGTCACTGAATTTCTTCCAGCTAAAAAGACAATTTTGGAGGTCTATACACCATTAGCTATCACTATAGTGTGTTATAATGGCAATCTAATCTCTATATTCTCCTATGTTGCTAAGAAAACAAAGAAAAACCCTTCACACTTGGCAAAAAGATGACTGCCACCTTGGCTATGTCCAAGGAATGAATTTAGGAAACCCAAAAGAAGTAGTCAATTCAAAGATTAAAATAATCTTACATTGTCAATTCAAAGATTAAAATATTGTTCCAAAAAAAGTAAATAGATTTCTAACTTGCCAAATCAAGAACTTTAATTGACAGGTATGCTCTATGAATGAAGTGGGAGAGCAGGGAGGTATAACAGAATGAATGGTGATTACACTGTTGGAAATCTAAATTACTGCTTGCAACCTAGAGGCCAGGGAATGAGTAGTCATGTTGACAACCTGTTTGTCTTAAAGCCTGTGTAGGCAATACACAGGCAATTTTACAGTCAAAGGATTTCAGTTTCCATGGTTGCTAGTCTACAGCCTCTGATTTGCTTTACGCACAAAAACTGTACAGATTAAAGTAAGGAAGGCCTTTTATTTAGTCCAGTCTGTTGGGAGATCACACTATTCATTTTTCTAAGTACCAGAACCAAAAAACTTAAGCACCCTAAAGCATTAAAATAATCACCCTAGAGCACTGAATTTTAGAGTTATTTATATTTGGTTAGCTACAGAACATGCAACAAGTAAATATATACTGAAGAACTAACAGAATCTTTCCTCTAAAGAATTTCACAGTCCAACAGGATAAATGACATTCTGAATGGAAACCAAATTACTACAAACATAGTATAGTCAAGGCAGCTCAGCTATTTATTTAACATTTTCAGAAAGAGTAAATGAAGAATGTGACCTTTACTCTTGCTGGTGCAGAACAGACCCTCTAGCCATGTGATTTGTATTTATTTTATTCTTCTTACAGTCAAAGTCTCTTCCGAAATATTTCTCCTCTCTTATTTACTAATTAGCTATAGTTAAGAGAAATGTACACGCCTGGGGATTTTAAATACTCCCATGCTATTGTCACACATAGAGTACTCCATCTGCAGCTAGTTATATATCCGTTAGATCCGTTGGGTGTGTTTCTATATACTAGATGAATCTGAGTTGTTTGCCATCTGCACTTGAATCATAAAGTATAACTGTTTCATTCATCTATGGCCTTTGATTATTTGCCCTCTCAGGTATAGCTAACATAATAATACTTAGTAATTTTGCTTTATGTTCAAACTTAAAGTTTGACTTTTATCTTCAGAAATACTGTTGCTTGGCCACAACAGTGTTTCTCAAAAAAATGAAGCAAAAAAAATCTAATTTGATAGGAAAACAGTTACACTATACAGTCAGTTACAGTATTCTAAAAGGAAAGTCAGAAGTGGGTGTAATCCCTATGTGAATTAAGACATGATAAGAGGGAGGACAGGGATGGGATAGGTCAACACAACAGGAGTAGGTCACATTCTTATTAGCCCAAGCACAGCAGTAAAATGGAGAGGTCTGCCCTGGACAAGGACAGCCATCTAGAATGCCATCAGCCGTCCCATGATATTCATCTCCTGCTCACTATTTCTTAATTTTAGTGCAGTGCTGCAAACGCATTGACTTGTCACTGTTAAGGTTTTCTTAGAGGCTGAGGCATTTGTGAAAGTGAGCAGAACTTGAGGCAAAGCAGCAAAGCGAAAGCAGTGGTCTTTCTGATGGAATGCCCTTATTTCTTTCCCTTCTTTTTCTTCCCCACAAAGCTCCATGCTTGGAGTTGTTTAGAAGAGTGTTACCTACATCCAACTAACTCCTAGCCTGCCTGGCAGTAACACCACCTTGTAAATAAGACCAAGAAGTATGGAGGACAGGTTTTGTCATAACTTTGATGTTTCAGATACAATTTTTTTTCCCCACAACCTAGTACTGTTAGTGTAGCTGGCATGCATTACAGTCTTTTAGAAGAACTACAGGCTTCACAAAAACAAACAAACAGAGGGTTTAAAAAAAAAACCCAAACAGTGTTCAGAAGGGGCAGGAAAGAGGGGTTTTGGCAAGAAGAAATTTTTGACAAAAGGAATAAAAAAAGGTCTGGTGAACAGGTGGAAACAGGCTAAGCTTCACACATGAATTTTATTCTGGAAGGATGTCAAGGAACGCTGACACAAAGTCATTGCCAGAAAAATCCACTCTGGTGAACAAGACATGTAGGTTCTATCAAAAAGGTCATAAATTTTATCCCAGCATTTAGTTTTTCAATGAACTGATTACAGTACCACATTTTACCCTAAAAAATGAGGTCAAGTAAGGAGAAAGGAAACCCCTGAAGTCCTGGGCTATAAATGTCTTCTATATAGCCTACCAGAGAAGAATTATTTAAAGATCACTCAACTTGCTCTCTCCAGAGATTTCTGACTGGACATTTATTATTTTCCTACGAGAAACCTGACTTACTGCTCTGACTTACTGTTCCAGTTTTAGAATGGAAATCTCAAAGGACTTGCAGTGATGTAAAAATGGAGTGTAAAAATTACAGTAATGAATTCAGCTCAGTGACATGCTGAGTACTGAAAGTAATTTTTTTCAGTTCCTGAATTAATTTTTTAAGAACAAATTTTAATGTTTAAGAAGTATTACATTTCTAGCTGATCTTTGAAAACACATCATTTGGGTTAAAAACATCCAAATCATGAAAAGGCACCTTGAAAACAGTACTGACTACAACTGTCTGGGTTTTCTACCATTTTGACTGTCTTGATTCATTTAAACTGTTCTTCAGTTTTTCTCACAGTTTAAAAAAAAGTGGTTTATTACATTTAGATATGTGGGTTTTCTTGTATTTCAGTTTGTGCCTATTGACTCTCTTCCATTCACTGGATGCTACTGAGAAGAGTATGGCTCCATCTTTTTTACTCCATCCCATCAGGCATTTATACACATTTATGAGATTCCCCCCAAGCCTTATTTTCTCTTCTCCAGGCTAAACAATTCCAGCTGTCAATCTTTCCTCATATGAGAGATGCTGCAGTCCCTTAATCATGTTTGTGGTCCTTCGCTGAACTTGCTCCCATATGTCCTTGTTTTTCATATACAGGGGAGCCCAGAACTGGAAACAGAACTACATGTGTGTCCTCCCCAGCACTGAGTAAAGGGGAAGGATCATTTCCCTCCACTTGCAACACTCTTCCTAATGCAGCCCAGGAGGCTGTTAGACACCTTTGCTGCCAGGGCACATTGGTGATTCACGTTCAACTTCATGTCCGCCAACGCCCCTGGGTCTCTTTCCACAAAGCTGCTTTCCAACCGGCTGGCCCTCAGCATGCACCTGTGCATGGGATTATTGCTCCACAGGTGCAGGATTTCATATTTCCATTTGCTGAAATTGATATGATTTCTGATTGCCCATTTCTTCAGCCCATCAAACTCCTTCTGAATGGTGGCACTATCATGGTGAATCAATCACTCATTCCAGATTTGTATCACTTGCAAATTTGCAAGAGGTTCTAGAGACCTCTCAGATGTGATTCTTCTGGTTTGTCTGGAGGGATAATATGGCCTTTAGCTGTCTCCGAACCAAGATAAGGATTTGGCTTAACAAAGCTTTTTTCAGAAATCAGTTCCTTTCTATACCTCAGTATAAATGGTATAGAGAGTATGAGAGAAATCACCAGCTTCTGTGTGAAAGGAAAAATCCATTCTGGAAACCAATAGGTTTTTGCAAAACAAGTCCAATTTCAGGATTCTGAAACAAATCATATAACTGAAGTGCTACCTTACAGATACAAAGGAAGAGTAAGAACAGATGTATTGTTTAAGCAGACTCGGGGAATCACAATTTCTTCACTCACACAGATCTAAGGTGAGATATGGGATAAATGGCACATGTGTAATGCTTGGTGCACTGACGATTGCCCATGGGCTGATGAAATTGCACAACCACTGTAAGGTTAGCAAAAAAACCCATGTTTTGCGCATTCAGTCACCTAAATCTCAAGTACCAAGGCATTCTTTTCAGCCATATCTTAACTGAAGAACTGATGGGTACATCCACACTGGAATTTTAATCCGGAGCAGAAATCCACTTTTGGAGCAAAGCTTCACACCCATTTACCATACTTTGGCATACGCTGTGGTACATGTGCAGTGGTATCCTTCAGGATGAAGCAGCTCAAAGATGAGAGGCAGGAGCACAGCTGATGAACTCCAACCATTCAGTGCACAGGAACAAATCAGAGCTAGTCAGAAGGGTAAAGAACAGCACAGGCACAGTGTTGATGTTACATTGTCGGGACTGGTTCATGCTACAATTCGGTTCAGCTCATTGTGCTGCACTGTTCACTAATGCAGACAGAATCTACAGCAGCCAGCCTGAGCAGAGACACATGATAGCAAGACACAGAGATCACTGCTTACAAAAACAGCCGGTTCACTCCTAGGGATCGATAGATTCCTGTCTGCAGATGTGAACAGAAAACTAGTTTAGCCCAGGTAAAAAATCCCTAACTCCTGAAGATACAAAAGCCTTACAAGCAGCTGAAATATCTTAAGTTTACAGCAGCAGAATGGCAGTCCTTTCTAGTTATTTATAGAGTCCACACCTCAAGTGAGCAACAGATGGTATTCATATTCCTGTATATAACCCTTACAGATTTGGAAGGAAAGTGCTGAATGAAGCTCTCGGCAACACCTGCAGTGCTTGGCAGTCTGAGACAGCATGCTGCTGATGGCACTGCACACCTGTATTATGACAGCTGTCAACGTCAATCAAACTGCTTGCCTCCAAGCAGAAGAGTTTTGGGTAGAAGTTGAGGAAGACAAACTGGCAGAAGCAAGTACTGGATGGAGACAGTGGAGACTGAACACTGAGAATCAGTTCTGGCAAGGAGCTCTTTTAAGTACGAAACGGCTTGCTTCCAGTCCTAGACTTTGTTTCTTGCTCTTCAGCATGAACCGTTTTACTCTGCAAATTTGAGAAGCTGAGGCACACCCGAGCATCATATGCCATGAATCGTAAGAAATTTGGCAGCAGGGGCAGGGGGTGGGTCTGGAAGACAGTATTCAGAAATACACACTAGCAAACCCAAGTTTAGTCCTGTCTGAATGCCACTCTTTTTTAAGGACAGGAAATAACACATATATATCTGCTCTAAAAGTGTTTACTTGTAGAATAACCTGGAAAATGAACTGGTTTAGGCTGGATTTTGTTTGCAGAAGTTGTAGCTATTAGTATGAATGTGATGTCAAGTAACCCCTCTATTAGGATGCTAAAACAATGAGACTCAGAGGATTGTACAGGAGTGGGGAAAAAAAAGGCAGGGCATGGTGTAAAAAGAAAACTTCACTGCAAAATGAACGAAGACATTTCCATTAAAACATACCAGCATGCAGTCAAAATATTACCTCACATACATATACTGAAAAGAATCTCTGAATAAGGGGGAAATAAATGTACTTTGTCTCAAAAGAAATAACAACATATAGAAAACATTCTATTATTCCCTCTATTTCCTCCCACCTTAGTAAATTTTATGTTATTTTTCTGAAGCTCTGCAAAACCTACAAACAAAACCCAACACAGCACACCCTTCTTTGAAGCCAGAGGTGTATTCTGATATTTAAAACATTTTCCTGGGATCCCCGAGTTGAATAACATTCAGTGAAGGGAGACAAAATTCTAATCCTACACATCACGCAAGAAGACTAACAAGAAAACGAGCAAATAAACCACAGTTATAGAAAAAAAAAGAAAAAGCTATCTTTTGTTTCTTTTGAAAGACATGTCATAGGGAGTTCTTTTCTGAGGGTATTTTTGGTATAGAAAGCCTCAGTAGAGGCTCCACAGCATCAAAGGCAGTTGCGTTCAGTCTAGACTGAAGATGCCCTGTCCTCAACATTCCCACAGCTCTAACAGCTTCCTGCTCAGCATTCTCACTTCAGGTAGGTCAACTTCTGAGATTTCAGGAGCCCCGACAGTGCTCTCTCATCTCCCTACATCTGACATCAGGAACTAGGCTTTGCTCCTAGATCCTGCTCCAGTCAGCTATGAAGCCCCTCATGTGAAGCACCCTTCCCACTCCCACTGCCAATATAGAGGGCAAAACAAAGCAGCCTCCCTTGTCAGTACTCATCTGACAGCAGGTACATTGCAAAGCAGTTTGAGGAAATGCTACGCATTCCCCAGTAGCAAGCAGTACCATTGAGTAGTCTCACTCAGCAGACCCTTTCAAGTTGTTTTTTCCTTACAACCTAGCACAGCCCAAAACCAGCCACTTCATTCAGAAAACCAGCCATCTCCCCCTGCTCCAGCCTTTGAGCAGGCTTTTCCCTGCCAGCCTCCCGTCTGGAACTCGGACAGCTATGCATGAGTAGCTAACATGTACCTGAAACAAGGCAAAGGAAAAATGCAGCGAGAGAGACATCCCAGGACTGGGGTAGGGGCAAGATAAAGCCAGAGAATAGAGGGAAAGGTCTGAGGTGAAATGGATCATCTACTAAAAAGACTTACAGGAACCACCTGACTGCTTTCTTCCCTAATTCCATAATAAAATAAGGCTGGCTGATGTTAGGTTTCTAAATGGGGACAGATCTCCTTTACACTTAAAAAAAAAGTCTCAAAATTGTCAGTTATCATCTTTTTACATTTGCCCTTCAATTTCATCTCACTGCTGAGGAATTTATAAGCAAGATTTTTTTTTTCTTTCAAGGTTTCCCCTAGCACAGAGAAAAGTATGTTGTGTACTTCACAATATACAATGATATGTTTTCTCCTATTTTCTATACTCCTTTCTCCAAGTATTTTTTTTTCCTGCCCAGTTGTTTTCTGGAGTTTCTAATTTTATTCACTTTTTTTCTGGCTCAAGCTGTGAAACCCCAGTGATCAAGGAAATACTCAAATAAGTAACAATAATTAAGATCGGATTTCAACTAAGTTGTAGCCAGGGGAGAACTTGTTTGCTAGATGACTGCCCACACGATACAGAAAATATAGTTCACTTATAGTTGTGTGGAATGGGGAGTGGTTAATAACACAAATGTTATTTGCTTCCAAAGTATGTATTTTTTTAAATATTGTTAGTATTTTGGCTTCTGATCATAAATAATGTGTTTTAATATTATTTTTCTTAATAGATATATAATATATATTGAGATAATCTTTTACTCTTCAATTTAATTTTATTTAAAATTTAAATAAAATCTCCTCATTCTGGAGAAAACTCTAATGCAGTCAAGTCAAGTGTCTTTGTTACAGAGGCTGGGCCACTGCATAGCATCTTTATTCCCATAAACATTTCTAAAATACACTGGTGAAAAACACAGTAACTTAATTTAATGAGTTATTGTATTACTCTAATATGAAGTATATTATGACACCTCATTACATTATTTCTAACAGTAGAAAAAAGAGGTTCTACAAAACAAATGTGTGTTTTGTCTGGAAACAGATGAAGTGAAGGATCTTTTCCTTGAAAGAATGCCAAAGTAGCTCTGCTACAGCAGCAAGAGCATTTTCTGGCAGTAACTGGAGGTTTAGATTTGCAATGTGTCTTCGGTACGCCATCCTATTTTCTCCTTAGGAGAAGAATTAAAAGTGGTTCTGGGAACAGCATGGGGAAAAAACAAACAAGATTTTGTGTGAAGTTCTGTGCTAGTATCGTAGAACACACTATTTTACAGCTTTGTCACACAGGGCAATTACAATCTGTTACCACTGATACTCTCAAGGGTAGAAAGACTCAAAAAAAGTATGTGGTATTACAGCCAAGTATTTTGCTAGTTCTAGCAATACAGAGCAGTACTGTAGTGTATTTTAGTTATCTGTGAATTTCATGGCAGTGAGATTCACCTCGTCAGCCTTAGGTGTTGAATGTCAGTACATGGTCACAAAGCTGGTAGAGTACCAACAGCAAGGCTAATTCCTTCTGTTGTTAAAGAAATTGAGGTAAAATTAACTTTTCAGTTCCATCGGTCCTTGTCTTACACATTCAGATGCTGGTAAGAGGACAAGGACTGAGTGCCAATAATTTGACTGAAACTATCAACGGTAGTTACAAACAAATGGCAACTGCTCCAGCTATCCAAGTTACAACTCCATTTGTAAAAAAAAAAGCTATAAACTCTGTTGCCCTATAACATAGACACCATAAATACATAGGGGTCACGGCAACACAAACACAGAAGGTGACATGGGGAAAACTGTAAGATACTTCATTTTGAAAATGTGGAAACACAGCATCTGGACTCAAGTGTGTATATCTGAGTACTGCAATTTTTTTTTTTCTTTTTTTTGAAGTACTGATGACCAGTTTGATGAGGCTAACAAAAATTTTTAACACCTTCTAGCAAAAAACAAGTCCACATTTTCCACAAGACTTATTTTGGCTATTCATTTTTTCACTAATCTTAAATAAAATTGCATATATTAGTCATAATTCTTCAGCTTTTGCTTCACTTTTTAAAAAATAACCAAGGAAAAAGTTTAATAATTTAAATTTTTATCTCCCTTGAAATCAGCTAGTACACAAATTTAAGCTAAATGTTAGTAACAACCATTAATTTGAACCAAATTTTGTGAAAGGTAGTGCAACATGTACATTGATAAAAGATGCCACTTACTTAGACAAAAAACATAGAATATTAACAGAAACTGATGGTAATATTTTATTAACTTTAGGTTTTTTAGATACATACTGAGAATTCTTTAGAAGAGTTCTATTAGCAGCAATGTCTTCACAATCACCTAAGAAAATTTTTTCTTTCAAATAATAAAAAAAGGAATGTTATGGGATTTAATTTTATTTATTTAATTTTACTGTATTGAAAAGAGCAAGGAGTCTCACCTTTTAAACTTACAGAACAAAAGTAGTTTCATGTAGCCTCTTGATAAATGTCAGGTAAATTGCACTATTTTCTACTGGGACATTGTAATTTAATGACCTTTTGGTCATGAATAACCTGAACACCTATTACCTTATAATAACTGCATAGAAACTGAAAGCACTCAAACACTTAAGAAAAAAAATAGGCTTTTGATTATAGACTCCCAGTAGGGAATCCATAAATTCTTGTGGCTTCTTCTTCGAAGTTCTATAAAATGACCTTTATGTTGTACAAGATTCAGTAATATACTTGTGGGTATGCTTAGGCATCAGTAAATAAGGATTTCCACTCTTTAGATATTCTGCTAGCTTCTTCCTGTTATCCAGGATAAATGATGGAGAGTGGCTTAGCAAGCTCCTCCGCCAGCTCCCTCAGCACTCTTGGCTGGATCCCATCCAGCCCCATAGAACTGTAAGTGTCTGGGTAGCGTAGCAGGTTGTTGACTAATTCCTCCTGGATTATAGGGTGTTTATTATGTTTCTTATACAGAAGCTTCTCTAAAAGCATGCCAACAAATGTCACTAAAAGCACAACTGAGTTTGTACTCAGACTGTTCCACACAGACAGTCTGATCTACTAGCTCAGTGTACAGCATTCAGGACTGAAATACATGCAACATTTGAGTTATAAATCTTATGTGCATTGTGCACATGTGCAATGGAATGTGCATAATGTGCAATAGAATGCTCCAAATTACTCATAACACAGACACACACAATTTTGGTGAACAATACAACCAATGCCATTATATAATCCAAAAATTGTTTTTTTCAGTTGACTATAAATAAATATTTAGTGTCAGGAAGGGGAAAGGGCAGGGGAAGGGAAGAAACTCAGAACTCCAGCAAGAAAACCCAGGAAAATAGAGTTCTAATCTCCTAAGTAGCTTCATAGCTGGCCGTTTGTACTTCAGCAAAATATATGCTTTGTATTTATCTTTTTCATATAAGAATAATGAGTGTAGTTTTTTCTGGCTACTTGACTAACACTAGGTATTACAATAATCAAACATTTAGGGAAGTAATTAGTTGCAAAAGTTGTGGCTATCAGATGCACTTCTTGCATCAACTGCACTTCCTTCTGTATGAGCCAGCAGTGTGCCCTGGCAGCCAAGAGAACAAACCGCATCCCGGGGTGCATCAAATACAGCATAACCAGCCGGTCAAAAGAGGTGGTTATTCCGTTGGTGCAGCCTCACCTCGAGTACTCTGTGCGGTTCTGGGCCCCACAATTTAAGAAGGATGTGAAGGTCCTTGAATGTGTCCAGAGGAAGGCAACAAAGCTGGTGAGAGGTCTGGAAGGGGTATCCTGTGAAGAGCAGCTAAGGACTTGGGCTTGTCTAGTTTGGAGACAAGGAGGCTGAGAGGTGACCTCATTGCTCTCTGCAGCTTCCTGAAGGGGGCAAGTGGCGAGGGAGGTGCTGATCTCTTCTCCCTGGGATCCAGTGACAAGGCGGGTGGGAATGGTTCAAAGCTGTGTCAGGGGAGGTTTAGACTGGACATTAGGAAGCATTTCTTTGCTGAGAGTGTGGTCAAATGTTGGAAGAGGCTTCCTAGAGAGGTGGTTGATGCCCCATACCTGTTAGTGTTTAAGAGGCATTTGGACAATGCCCTTAATAACATGCTTAAACTTTTGGTTAGCCCTGAATAGGTCAATCAGTTGGACTAGATGATTGTTGTAGGTCCCTTCCAACTGAACTATTCTATTCTATTCTATTCTATTCTATTCTATTCTATTCTATTCTATTCTATTCTATTCTATTCTATTCTATTTATCATCTAACAGATATGTTCTTAGGGTATTGCAAATAAAACTTTTTCTAAATAACCATATGTTAAGTTGAATAAGAGATAATAAGTTTCTTATAACAGACAAATTCCTAAAATACCAAGTACCTACATTCCTTATTATGATCAACTGTAAAATTTTTTGTAGGTTAATAAAAGTGAGACAATCAAAAATATTTTTAGAAGATGAGTAATGCAACAGTATTACATGGTACAATTGGTTATAATTTGGTAACCCTGCCCGAATTAAACTTCTGCCTTCTAATTACATGTTGTGAAGTAAATTGCATCCTCAACTTGTACAACTGAATAGTGAAAACTGCTTTCCTTAAAAATCTAATGACTCGCTTTATTGCCTTTTCTATCAGGCTGTGAATGCTTATTTCTCTGTCACAAAAAAGTAAACACTGTCAATCTCACCGAACAAACATAATACTCTTACGCACTTGATCCAGCTGTATTTCTACAATAGGACTTTTTTCTTTTCTTTTTTTTTTACCACATTGTTAGAAGAACAAAGAAACAGACAAAATCCAAGCCAAACAACAAACCTTTCTTTTTTAACATATTCAGGTAAAAGATCTTGGGCAAAATTCAATTTAGATATAAATATATGCATCAGTCTTCAAGAATTCCAACAGGACTCAATTGGGTTTGTGGTAAAACCTGTAAAATTTAAGTCATAATTGGCATATAAGTATGAAATTCAAGTCTATCCAATAATTCCAACTGTGGTGTAGTTGGGTATCGGTTCTGTGGGCTGCATACACACCCAGAATCCTCTGTCAGTGATTTCCTGGGTGGCGCAGGACCTTCATAACTAGCTTCCCAACTGCATTAGAGGAGACACCAAACTTGAGACAAAGTAAGTGACTGAACCTTTAGCCGGCTTCACAACAAAAGTCCTAACTGTTACAGGAGCTCTGCAGGTGGGAATTTCTGACACCCAGGAGTTTCCCTAAGCAAGCCTTGCTTTGCCTAGACTTTTTGGCAGGCACCATCTGTATGTTTAAATGCATTTATTATTTATACAATATTTATTATTATGCTCTTATTAAGAATACATCTGTCCTGGATAAAGAATCTGGCAGGCCCGCTGACTCCTCCAGGCAGTTCCTGATGCAAAACTGACCAAACTGTATACAGATAGCTGTAAACAATCAGTAGAAACTTTTTGAGTAGATACACAAATGGTCATACAGGATAGTCTCTTATACATAATTAAGGTAGGACATGTTTTGTATGTAATTTAATCAATACAAACAGATCATGTAGGTGCTGGAGTGGTCACGCAAGACTACAGGCCAACTGGGTTTTAAGAAATGAGTGAAATAACAGCACAGGTAGTCTAACCTGATCCAGGTGAACACACTACTGCAAGGATTCTTGCAAAGAATTGCAAAGAAGCTCCTGCAACCACACAGAAAGCAACCATCTTCTTTGAGAGGCTGGTTTCCCCTCAGTAGTGTTATACTATGCCAAGATGCCATTTCTTTTTTTAATAAAAAATTCTGCCTGTGAGCATCTCTACAAGAGTCTCCAGTGGTTAAAATGGGATACCAAAAAACCTCAGTATTACCATCAAATGTGTCATCCTGTTCCCAAATGTATTGCTTATGATGAATACTGAATGTCTTTTTGAAAGTGCAGCACAAAGAGATGACAGTACCACTAAGTACTATTTTTGACTTAGCATTTCTCTACACTGCATCCAGAGCAATCTTTACAAACACCATGCTAAAATGGAAAATTAACAATAGCAGGAAATGAGGTTACTAAATTTGAAGCCTTGTATCTCCTACCACTAAAGCTATATGCCTAGCATTTCCTCTAGTTTAGGTACTAGCTGGAAATATTAGTCATGTACATTAGCTCCTTAGCTACTTTGCCATAATAAAAAAAAAAAAGGAAAAGCATGCATCCCTAACATTTAATAAGCAATACCTTTCACCTCATATGCTGAATAATAAATGCCACATCAAAGAAAGAGAATTACAATATAGATCAGAGCAGCTAGGCTCTGCCGAAAGGCCAAACACTCCTATAGGATGTGTTCATTCCCTTTGATAAGAAGACTGGATGTACATGACAACAGTACATGAAGACCGACACAATTAATACACCTAACTTTGTGTCTGCCTCTGGAGCACTGTCGTGGTTTAGCCCCAGCCGGCAA
>NW_010528339.1:30001-39180 GCF_000687285.1 Phaethon lepturus | reverse complement strand
GTTTGTCCTATAAAAACATGACACACCTTGCAGCCTTCTTTATCCAGGTCTTCATGAAAAGGACGAAAAGTTTGCCCTCGGAGGACCGCTGCAACTTGAAAGCCTGCAGCAAGGGAGAAGCTGGCACCGCTGGCCCACTCACACACTCGCTCCAAGTTTGCACTGTTTACCTGTGGCCCCAAAAAAGTCTCAAGCACCATTTCAGCAACCCCTTTTTTTTTTTTTTCTTCTTCTGTTTTTTTGGAGGCTTATTACCCCAGCACAGTGTGTGATCTCAAGGAAGCAGTTAACTGAGAGTCAGCTAATGAAATTCCACTCTGCCACACAAACTGCATGAATATTATCCCATGGACGTATATAAAAGCATGAAAACGAAGAAGCTGTTCATTGCAAACCGCAGAGATGACACACCACCAAACACCGGACAAGCTCATGCAGCAACAACTTTTCGATGGCTCCAGCAAGTTATATGCTGAGCACCTTTCACCGAAAACGAAGAAGCTGTTCATTGCAAACCGCGGAGATGACACACCACCAAACACTGGACAAGCTCATGCAGCAACAACTTTTCGATAGCTCCAGCAAGTTATATGCTGAGCACCTTTCGTCTTAGTGATGTTGCAAATAACATCAGCTGTTTCCAAGCAATCTTTCACAGAGAAAGCTTGTTCTACCTGTTTGATTTTCTTACTCACATTGAGGACACTCTTGTTGAAAGAAAACCAGAGAAATTCAAATAAAATGCACATCTGCATTATTATTCTCACTTTTCTATGATGTGATTTTCATTTAATTTGTTTTTAGAATTAGTAATTCCATTAAAAAAAAAATATGTAAGCCTATACATGCATATACATACACAAGCACACACTTATACAGATCAAGAAACACAGAAGGCTAGCCAGAGACTGGTTTCCTGCTCTCGGTCACATTGCAAGTTTGACCTTCCGGGATCGCAGCTTTGAGTTTTATTCCTCATCTACAGGATGCACGAGACATAGTGCAATTGTTTAAAAGCTAAGACACTGCAAAACAAGCAATGGTTTTGCACCCGTTTAGGTTTAACATGCCCACAGATCTCCATCCTGATGGCTGAGCTGCCCAAGTACCCATGTCCCACCATGCTCACGTGCATCCCAATTGCCTAAAGCAGAGCTGCAGATACGAGGCACCCCACAGAGTCAGTAATTCTGTTTAAAAAAAAAAAAAAAGAAAAAAAAAAGGCAAAAAGAAGGCCTGTCCAAGGCACTACATCCAGCACTCATGAGACATGCCATCCACATGCCCTGCTCAAGCATCTCCACCACTCTCTCCACAGCACTGCGGAGGGAAAAGCCCGGATCAAACTGCAAAGAACACAACATCCACTCAAAAGCTTTCAGGTTTAAAATACACTTTAAGGCACGTTTCAAATAACTAGGCAGGTTCCTATAATCCACTTTACAATCTCTTTTCAGCCCCATTTGAACCCTTCCTTTGTACCCAAGCCTGCAATTACCGTAATACCAGCCCGAGACAGAGAGCACCAGAGCAGCGCTGAACAGCAAGCGCCTTGTTTAAGAGCTTTGAGGGCGGTTATTCCATGTCCCGTGCAAACAGAGCACTCGCTACCATCCACAGCTAGCAGTTACGAGTTAGATGGGTGGCTGTCAAAAGCAGATTTACTCTGGTAAGGAGGAGAGCAGAGTCTTGAGCATCTCTGGCTGGAGCTGTCGGTTAGCCCGCTGCCTGCAAAAACACAGAGAGATGTGGGAAAGCGCCAAGTCTTTCCCAGCACAGACTTCAGCAGAAAAGCAAGCAGTTGCCTTATATTTTAGATGTATGTCCATAAAAATCCATGAGTCCTGTCCACATCAGTCAGCAAACCCTGACGTCTTCTACAAAGAACCACGCAGCTTGCTGCTCAGCCTGGATTTGTGTAACAAAGACACAGTCCTAAGCCTTCCTCTTTCTATAAACAGCTCCCCAAATTTCTAAATTCTTCCCAAACCAGTTTTGCCCAAAGCACTAGCACTTGCAGGAGGTCTGCGTTGCAGGTTGGAGTCAGTGTGGATACAACCCATCTGACCTCTGCCCATGGCAGTGCTCCTCTAGATGCATTTCGGGATTGAACTCTGGCTCATCTTTGATTAAAAACACACCCTAACTCGCCACTTACAGCCAAGCCACGGCAGACAACAGGCTGAAACCCTTGGTAAATGGTTCAGTGCTTACTCTTGCTATTAAAAGACAGGGCTGTATAAAAATTACAGCTAATCCACAAGCAAATCTAAACACACTAAGCACATCTAAACTCTGCAAGTCCAGACAACTATAATAAAATGATCCCCGGTGCAACAACTTTCAGCTTCCTCTCCTCTCTTTTAGATCATGGCTTATCTAGTGAGAACAAAATCCTGCATCTGTCCTCAGCAACATAACAAACACAGAAATAAAAGTCACAGCACGTTCATCTGGTGAAGACAGTGCTTTGAAGGACCCAAAAGTATCTCCAAATATCTGCCAGTCACATCCTAACTCAAAATCAGTGTCTCCATAAAGACAACCAACATTAGCTTCTGGGTTTAGTCTGATTATCTCACCAAATCATCTGAAATGCAGTTTCTTCTACGCTATTAAACATGACATTTGCAGAGTGGTTTGAATTTCTTCCAGGAAACTCATCCAAGCAGCAAGCGGAGAAGGATCCCCATCTGAATCACGATTGCACACAACCCAGGAGTCTCTGGGGACCACAGAGATCCCCGTTAGCCCAGCCTGCCCAGCAGTCTCGGCAGCCGACAATGGGGTCAAGCCAGTAAGCAGAATTAATTAGAAATGCCTGACCTCAAAGAGCTTTCAGCGTGAAGCAGTTCTGCACTGTGCAAGGCAGGCTGCCACAGGAACCAAGCCTTGCATCTCGTAGAAGAGGGACAGAGCTACAGCATCCATGGCTGAAGACAGCCATCATGCTGGGGAGATGCCATACCAACTCAGGGTTGTAAAAGCGCGACAGAAGATCCCATATTCTCAGCAGAGATGAAAATCTGGAAGTTTGACACTCTTTTCCACAACTTCACTTTAACTGCATATTTGCAATATTTAATTGGGTATTTGTCCGCATTCGATCCGACCCCCTCAACTGAGCGCTCACTCACCTGGCCATCTGCTTATAGGCTTCTTCTGCCACCGCAAAGATGTGAGGATCCATATCCCCCATGTTTTGGCCACTGTATGCGTAGATGACATCTTGTTCGTAGATTGGCAGCTGCTCATATGGATTGATGGCAACAAGTACAATACCTTTGAACAGATGAATAGACAGATATGTCACAAACCAAGCACAGAGTTAATACTTTAGCCTTTTCAGGACTTAATGTTAGTGGTTTCAATCAATTTTTTTTAAATATGATGCATGGAGGGGAAAAGAAAAAAGGATGAGAAGGGACTAGGGAAGGATTCCTAATTCTTATCTCAGCATCTCCTTCAAAATGCTATGCTTTGATAGCAAAGCTATAAGCTCCAGTACAGCTACAGAGTAGGCAAAGGAAACTGGTTAGAAGAACAAATGTATAATAATCTTCATTGTGTGAAGCCAGACTTTGCAGGAGGAGTGAGAAGAAGAGTTAAACAGTGCTTGAGCCATCACTTCAGAAAAGCAATTCCTATGCAATCAAAACTCTGCTAGACCCAAACAAATATCCCAGATTTCCCCCGTCTTAAGTTCTGACTAAAAGCTCATAACAAAGAATGTACTCAAATCAAAATGAAACGCGTAAGTCACAGGTAAGGAATGCCAGAGTCTGCATTAAAGCTTTAATGGCTCTTTCCTCTCCAGCTCTAGGAACGTCGTGCCTGCCTGGAGGAGGCAGTGAGCCCAAAAATTAATGGGAGGCAAAGCCACACATGGTGCTACCTGCGTGCTCGAGGGAGCTGGTCCGCACCCTGCAAAACTGAAGCACTCACAAGTTCCACCTCCAAAGTACCTTCAGGTTTTACAAGTTTAAATTGTTATTGTAAGGAGCTCTGGAGAGCACGTGGCTGGTTGGGAGTGGGTGCTGCCCTCCCAGCCCGGCCGAATCAGGGCTCAGGCACACTCAAATTACAGCAAAGCACAGGAACTCTCAGCCTGCAGCAAACACCAGCATGGCTTAACCTGCAACGAAAGGCGAAGGTCAGCTAAGTGACTTTACCTGCCTCTGTGGAACATCAACCCGACAGCTCCACCTCACCGTGCCCTGCTCCTATCTGTTTGCATCTTGGCTCTTTTGAAGTCACACATCTCTTTCCCTTCATCGCCCCGAAAACACGCCTGCAGCCACGACACACACTGAGCTGAAGAGCAGTAGTAGCCTCAGCGCCTGCTGCCAGATAAGCACTTTCCTCTCCTTCTCAACTACTTTATAGCCAGAGCACAATGTACGCTGCACCTTGCACAGTGCTTTGTAGCTAGACCTACATTTGCTAAGCCCGAAAGGCTAAGCCTGAACCTATGCACCTTCATTAACGTGATGCTGTGCTCAGAATTATCATAAACCTTTGCAAGAAGCTGCACTAATGAAACCTCACTGATTTTGGATGAAAGCAGGCTTGCAGCTGACTGGGAGCACACATGCAGCTGCAAAAGGCTGCAATTTATGCCTGTAGTCTAACATTCCTTTAAATTTGTAATGATGTGTAAAGTCACCACTATTACCTGATAAGGCAACGTATTTCAAGGGCGTTACTCTAAAGAGTCTCCTCCTGCCAAGCATTTCCTCAGCAAAAGTTGCAGCACTTAATCATAGCTGTACCTACCAGCCGTAACCCTGCCACACAAATAGTCCCATGCATTTCACCGAAATCTTGCAACTCACCGCTCAGAAAATTGTTAGTCTGCATCACTGCTAGCAAGGTCATCTGGAGTGCCAGCAAGAGGGTTCAACATCCAATATTCTCCAAGGTAACTGAGTAAAAATGGCTGAACTGCCTTCTTCCTCTGTTTTGAGGTTGCAGTTTGTTGCCGTCCATTCAGGAAACTGCTGTCTTGAATGGTTTTGGCAGGCCACCCTTCCCAGGAATGATAAACCCAAGTTCACACCTACTCTCTTTTTCCTTTGAATTTAAGAGTTCAGCGACCCCCAAAGTCATCAAGAAAAGAAAGGCAACAACAGTGCAGCAAGGTGTTTTTGCAGCCTTTCAGGAGGAAAACCCACTATGGACATTTCTCAGTTGGATTGCATCTTTCTGGGACACTGCTGTTCTCCAGCAGTTTGCTAGGTCCTACTTTTTTCCCCCCATAGACTGCCAAGCTCATGCAAAGTTGGCCTCAAACTCATCTGGCAAGACGTTTCCAGCAAGAGTTACATACATGGACCAGGGGCTCAGGAAGTTCACAGTACACCAACCCTCAAAAACCACCTCTGGTTTTGCAACCTAAAGCTTGTTGTCACACACTCGTGTCTCCCACCCACCCTGAATTCACAGCCCCCTGACCTTCCTCATGTCATAGTCTCTGGCTTGTGGTCTCAGGATACTTCTAGGTGGACATGCTCTAACACACTGCTTTCCAGGAGCTGAATGGGCAGCCTGGACACTCACCACAGTATGTGTAGATGTGGTTGGACTCGAGGAACCTGACTTTGAGGTTGTGGAGGACTGCAGGCTCGTGCAGGTAGCTCAGAGCCGTCAGGTCATTCTCTCCCACCAGGATATCTGGATTGCGCAGGAAAGGCAGCTCATCTCCTTGGAGGTCAATAGGATATTCGTAGAGCTGAAGAGACACACATGAGGAACATGAGAGCAGAAAACACAACAGCTCCTTTAATGCTTATAACTTATACAAGCATAACTCCATGCCGATACCATAA
The DNA here is from genome assembly GCF_000687285.1 of Phaethon lepturus. NCBI lineage: Eukaryota > Metazoa > Chordata > Aves > Phaethontiformes > Phaethontidae > Phaethon > Phaethon lepturus. The sequence goes on along the minus strand of NW_010528339.1, from coordinate 33,352 downwards.
AATACTTACACATCCTGCTCTAAATGAGATGAAAACCCCTTATATGCTAAATGTTATAGAGACCGTGATGACACGCTACCAGGTGACATCATCCCCTTGGTAAAGGGCTTTGAGCTGGCCCACAGATGGCCCTGGTGGAAACTGATGGTCCACAAGCACCAACCCGAGCATAACCGAGTTATTTTCAGACCAGTCTTGGGGCAAATAGCCTTTAGCCAGCTCTAAGCAGGTTACTAACAGGTACCATACAGAAAACCACAGCTTCATGTGATCTAAGCATCTTCATGCTCTTTGAAAAGCAGCCTCATTTCAAACTAGACCATATTCTTCCCACCAGAGTCATTTCTCAACTCATTTTTAATTCAAGTTACTTTCATACTCAAAATCTTACACACCTTCAGGCAGAAAAGGACATGGAGAAACACGGAGTCCCTGCTGCTTCGATATCTGAAGAGCCAGGTTATGCCGTTGAAGCATACGGCTGCCCATATGCTAACTATTTTTGACTCATCCCCAATGAACAACAGAGCCACCAACTAAAGAAAAAGTGTAGTTTTTTCCTTTACAGCAGAGGAAGAAAGAAATTGCCTGTGATGTTGCTTCCCAAAGGGTGTCTCGGGAAGGGGTCCCGATGCTCAGCTCCCAGCAGAAGGGAAGAATCCCAGTTTGCAAGCAAAAGGACACCACTACCATTGCATTGGCACTGGATCACTGCCCGTGCAAAGAGCACAGGAATAGGTGACCCAAGAGCACAAGGACAGGTTCACACAGCACATCTGACAACCTCAGGCTTGTTTTATACTCCAATTCCACACTGCCATGCCAATTTTCAAGAGTTTGCACTCAGTCTCACATCTTAATGGCAAACACACCAGGGATCCCTTGTGATATTTAAAAATCAGCTCTTCATTCAGGAGTACTCTTGCATGCAGAGCACAGCCAGGAACCACAAAATCCACGAACATTCACTTAAAGCACAGGGACAAAAGAGAAGCACTGAACAGTTGGGTAATGCATGTTGGCTGTCAGGAACAAAAGGTTTTCAACAGCTTCAAAACCCCCGAAGATATGTATGCGTAGTATCTCCATCGGTGCACACATGCACTGTTTCCCTTTGCTAAAGCTTTTCAGCTCAACGTGACTTGGGTCCAGGCAGGGTTTCACACGGAAGAGCATCAAACAGGGGTCCCCTGGGAGCACCCGCAGTTAGCACAACAACAAAATGAGATGTTCCTGTGTTTCACCATAACAGTGACATGCTTATTAAGCTACCATCTACACCACCTAGTAATCCTTTAATCTCCTTGTACTGTAATGTTGCTGATTCTAAACTCAGCTGTACAAAAAGGCTAGACCTTGCAGGACTTCTTAGCCCCTTCGGTTTCCAGGGAAATATCCAGATTAAAGAGAAAAAAAAGAAAATCTTACCCCCTCTCCCCCCAAGTACTAAACCTGCTGAAGATCTCAACCAGAAAAGAAGAATGCAGCACTCAGCAATATATGTAAATGTCCTTTGGCAGTCCAAGCACCACAAGTGGTAGGAAGGAGCCACTGTGGATGAGATGGGCACCCACCTGCACCCAAGCACCCATCTCTGCTGGACACCCCAAAAAGGGCACCCATTAGTGCTGCTCATGAAAGCTGCCCCTGAGTTGAAGTCTGTAGTGGTTTTCACATCTGTCACTAGTTTCTTGCAAAGGCTTGAGAGCATTGCTGCTTGGTCTCTCCACGGTTTCTATCTTCTTGCCTTAGGAGCAAGAGAAGAACAATGTAAAAAACCTGCATCGAGGGTCATCCCTATGGCATCAGATGCCACTGGGAAGCAGGGACAAGCCACTGTGCGGAATGATTGGAACGGTAGAAATATGCCCGTTGTGAGCATCATGCTTGCATCATGAGCACAAAGCATCACAGAATCACAGAATGGTTTGGGCTGGAAGGGACCTTAAAGATCATCTAGTTCCAACCCCCTCTGCCACAGGCAGGGACATCTTCAACTAGGTCAGGTTGCTCAAAGCCCCGTCCAGTCTGGCCTTGAACACTTCCAGGGACGGGGCATCTGCAATTTCTCTGGGCAACCTGTTCCAGTGCCTCACCACACGCATAGTCACGACCATCATGTCATTAGAGAAAAAAGTATGCTCAAATGATGACTGATATGACTTAGAACAGGGACTGATAGACACAGGCAAATACAGGAGGTCCAGCCACAGGCCTACTGGGCAGGGAGCTCACCAAGAAGCAAGTGGCAGTGACTCATGGTCCTACAAGAACATGCCTGGTGCTTCCAAGGGACAGCGAGGCGGCATCTGTGCATCTCCTCATTCAGATTTATCACCACGGAGGGGAAAAAAGCATCTCTGAGAAGACCATCATCCATTCTTTACCCTCCTCAGAAAGCTGCCCTATGCTAGAAGAGCAAATTGGGGAGGACAGCAACCGCAGCCAGGGCTGACCCGGAAGAGCCAACAGCACCATGCACTGAGCCCAGATTTCAACGTGAATGACTTTCTTTGCAAACGTGGCACATTCACATACTGCAAACGGCCCATGCTTGCTGCTCCGAAAGAAGAATTGTTTTGATGAACAGCCTAATCAGGCATCTCTCATTCCTGTTCTCCATCTTCCCATTAAGTAATAGGGTGAAAATATTCCCAGCAGTATGGAAATGGTCGGCTGGCAGGGGACATTAATTACTCACCCTCCTCAGAGCATTTTCAATTTGGAGAAAGTGGCCTCTATTAACCCTTTTAACTATGTGGCAGTTCACCCTCCAGACAATTAAGGAAATCCCATCTGCTCAGTGAAGAAAGCTCATTTAGGTGGAATTCTTCATGAAAAATATATTTATTTTTCCTGCTACACCAGGCACCACGTGTGGTAAATGCACCTCGTGGTGGGCAGGTAGCATGGCTGCTCCCTTCCCATAAACCACCCAAATTCTGCAGCCGATATAAACATCACCGTCGACTTCATCTGCAGTGTCCCGCTGCTACCCGACATCCCACCCCATGAGCTTTTTGTGCAGGACAGAGAGCAGCTGCTGCTCCCCAGCCTCCATCCTGCTTTGGGAATGATTTATCGCTGGCTGCACACGTGCCATGAGCCTGGGCTGTTCGTGCATTTGAAAGCAGCGCTTGCTAAAACGCATCTACATTTAAATGAGTTTCTCGTTTTTGTCTTTTAGAGATGTTTTTTATTTTTTTAAGAGATGAGGGTGAAGAAAAAAGGAGTTCACATAAGATTATACTTAACAAGAAAAACTAAGGCACGGAGAAAGCTTTTGCACAGCAGTCACTCCTGCGCTCTCTGTGACTTTTCCATCGGTACCCAAGTTTGAGTATATGCTAC
>NW_010528339.1:7544-29970 GCF_000687285.1 Phaethon lepturus | reverse complement strand
CTTTCCAATTTGTTGAGCAGCAAAAAGCATAAACTGATATTTCTAACATACTGCTGCTATTAAAAAAAAAAAATTCTGATATCACAGACTATTACAATTTTGCCAGGGGATGAAAAAGAGATGAGAGAGGTCAAGGGCTTTTCTTGCAACCTACTTTAACACAAGTATCTGGGGAGGGAGCGGCCAGGGAAAAGCTGGAAGTGTCAAGGCAAGAAAACACATTTTAAAATACTTTCTAAAAAATATGAGATGGCTCAGGCTTCTTCACACATTAAGTTGAAGCTTTGATTTACTGAAAAGAATAATGACATTTAAAAGCTTACAGTTTCATCTTCAAGTTTCAGATGGAGGCTTTTATCTCCTTCTTTGTAATCCTTGATAATTTCTGCCGATCTCCAAACTTCATCAGGGTCAGGAATCCAAACCCTAGTGTACTGGAGAAAGGGGGAAAAATAAAGAAAGAAAAAGCTTAAACACAAGGAAACCTCAGGAAATTAAATCATAAATAATTTAATTCACCGTGGATACAGTCCCACACTCATTATAAAGTCAGTGCAGCTAAACCATTTATTTCAGTCCAAAAAAAAAAAAAATTCTGATTTTAGGTTTTGGGGTAAATTATAGACCAGAAGTCTGATTTTCAATCAGACTTTCAATCAGGCTTCTCCTGGATGAGGTGTACACTGGCTTGTTACCAATCTAAGAAAGCAGGGTAGAGATTCAAGGTAAATGTGAAATTTAATTTCCCTGGGAAAAAAAAAAAAAAAACAAAACACACAAAACAGCCTTCTAGAAGCTTTTATGAAAGAATGCAATTCCCCCCAGCAGACTGTACACCAAGGCGTATTTCTTTTGCACAAAACAGCGACAGGTTGCTTCCCGCAGAGCAAGCCCTCACCCAAACCCAGCACCATGGAGTTAAGCAGGCAATAGGAGACACCAAGGCCAACTTTGGTTGGAGGCAAACCTGCAAACAGGCTTCAAGGCTCCAGAAAAACGCTTAGATACAACATTGAACCTTTTTAGCATCTCCGAAGTTCGGGCCACCCTTACGCCTCCAAGAGGACATCCCAAAGGTGGATCCGTACAGCCCAGCCAAAGTGCCCATGAAGGGACAAAACCCAAGAGCGAGCAGAGCCGCCCACACCCATCAAGATTATGGCGTTACTCGGAGCCACACCACCTCCTGCTAGGGAAATTTAATTTGCTTTTACGATGCAGAGATAAATACTCTCCCCAGGCTGGTAAAAGCACCCCTTCACGCCGAGCAAGTGACTGTTGCTGTGCCGAGACCTCCAGTACCTGCTCTCAGGAGTTGGGACACAGGCACTGCAGACCCAGCAGTGATGCTGCAACCTCCACGCATGGGTTTCCCTCAGCACCTACAACCACCTTTCTTTCTGCCAGCGCAGGTACCAGTTTCCCTGCTCATGGGCTGTCGGGTCACAGTCCTGAGAACAAGGAACCCAAAATTGCTCCGTCCTTGCAAGGAGTCACCTTGACTCAGGCTTTTTTTGCTGGACAGGGTCCCATAAAGCCACCCTGATACCGGACTTAGCCAGCCAACACAGAGTTTACAGGAACCCTTTAGTGATGACTTATTTATTGGCATTTGAGGGGGCATGTACCCCCCCCAACTCCTCCCATTGATTGAAGTGAGATCTACATAAACTTATGCTTACACAAAACACAAGGTGTTGGGGGGAAACCACAGCAAATCCAAGCGACACCAGCACCGTGCGTCCAGCAAAGATGGCTTTGTCCCTTACCTTAAAACCAAACCCCCGGCACACAACGGCCAAATAACGGTCGAAGCGACCCAAGAGTTAAAGCAGCAGCAATCTAACAGCCTGCTCTGCGGCTGAAAAGCAATAGATTTTTATATGTATCGTATGTAATTATTTTTAGAGTTGCTCAATAGCCAGAGCAACGGGAACCCTTGGATGTTAATGGAGCTAAACAAATATATTGCCAGAACAGCAGTTTTATCAGGGAAGGGAAAAAAATAAAATAAATAGACTTTTCTCACCACAACACCTCTAGCATCCCACAAGCCTTCGGTGCTTTCCCTGCCATGAGGTTCGGGACCCCCAGCCCAACCTCCCCCATCCTCTCCAGCAAGCAGCATGGCAAGAGATGCAACATCCCTGCAGCACCGGCCAGGAGCCCCAGCTTTATTCGGACTATGAACAAGGAGTAGGTGCAGCTGGCGACGCATCACTCGGCTCTCCTCGCCCCAGTTTCTGTAGGCTCCGACGCTATGGGAAGGGCTTTGCGGACCGTTGCTGCAGCTCTCGCCCCTGCTGCGAAGCGCCTTTGCCTGCCTTTTCATCCCCACCACCGCGGTTTCGTCCGGTGCCAGCTCTCCCCTGGCAGAATAGAGATCAAACACACTCTAGAAATGCCCAAAATAGCTGGGGATCAGGATGTGCCTGGCTCAAGGCAGCCTCAAAAACAAGATGTTGCTGGTCCTGGCTGCAAATCCTCCACCTGCGCACAGGGCCGGGCTGAGCCACAGACCTGCCTGGACAGATGGATGGAGAGAGGGGGTACGTTGACCCAAAAGCAACCCAAAAATCATGGTGATGCTTGTGCACGCTTTGGTGGATGAAATTTGGGTCCATCTCCAGCAGCAGTAAGAGGTCACGTCAGCCCCTCTCGGCCATTCATCGCCAACCATGGCCAGGAGCCATCCAACACGCGGGCGAGATGCTGCTACCTCCACTGCTACCGGAGGGCAGCAGCTCTCAGCATCCATTGCCCAGGGATGGACTTACAACCTGATGGTGGAAGCCTTCACGTCCCATCAGCCGCCCTAACTGCAAAACTACAGAACTTTAACATTGAAACTCATTTTCCAAGACTCTGTGTATACACTCACGTGCAAGGGACCATGCAGTACAGAAGGCAGTACGACATAGGTGTTTGCAAGGTCTCAGGAGCCCTGGGGGTATCTTGTTCCCCATCTGGGAGATGCCAAATGCGATTGCTGCTGCAGCACAAGCACTGCTCGCACTTCCCATCCGGCTAAACAGCCACGGGCTGTTAGAATTGTGAATGCATTTCCCCAAGCATCTATAATGCTGTCCTCTCATGCATGCATGCACACACACACACGCGTCCAAAAAGGACACCACCTTTTTTTTGTCGTTGTGCATTTGCACCATCCTCCCCTCCTTGCCGTGCTCCAGCAGAGACGCAAGCGCTCAACCCTCCAGGCAGGGCAGGCTGCGACACAAACCCGCACCCAACCCTTCTCTTTCACCCACAAATCCCAAGTACGTCAAACCGTACAGCGCTGAAATAAAAGCGCTTTGTCATTCTTAGATCTTTACAAGGCGAGCTTTAATTAAAACCCGTCGAGGCTTGGAGGCAGCCAGTGGTGGGGGCACGCTGGAGAACCACGCTCACATCGCCTGCCTTCCCTGCCTCCAGCTTCTGCAACCCGCTCCCTCCAAAGCGGCTCCACACGCCATACGTTTGCCGATTAAATTCATATAGATGAGAGCCACCAGCTCCCCAAAACCGTGCTCCCAGGCAGGTACACACCCGGGCAGGAGGAGAGCATCTCTGTCAACCTCTACTTGAATAACCTCACCTCTGGCATAATTGTTCCACTTTATACACCACGTCCTGGCTTCATCAGCTTTAACAACCTCTTGATCTTCTGGAGGAGCTTGTTATGAAGGGAGAGGGCAGGCAGGTCTACCTCAAAGCAGCGGGATTGGAAGATTAGCCTGACTTCAGGCTCGGGAGACACAACCCTGGGCGAATCACTTAACCTCCCGACACTCCAGCGTTGCCACCCGGGAGGGCAGGAAGAAAAGCATTTCTTTAATCCTCGAGGACATCTTTGAACGTGGTGTTAGCATTAAGCAGAAATAGCTCCACACACTCAGCCTCTCAAAAGGAAAATAAAATTTTTTTAAATCTGTTTTTGGGGAGGTTTTTTGTGTTGCTTTTGTTTGTGTGTTTGTTTTTTTTTTTAAACCAGATTCCCAATAAATCAGAGCGATCCAGCGCTTTCACAGCCTCTTGCATTATTCCACCCAGATTAAGCAGAAGCTTAATAAATTGAATTCCCACCTCCTGATTTGATTTAGATTTTAATAGGCTGCAGATGCAGATTAAAACCAACATTAAATGAGAAGAGGCAGGTTTTGTTTTGCTGTTTGGAAGCCCTCAGTGCCAGCCAAAGGCACTCCCAGCAAACTCTGGGCGATGTGCTCAGTGGATGCTCCATCACAGCGGGAAGAGACGCTGGTCTGCATGGGAGTTACACCTCTATGTGGACAGAGTATAATCTTCCATTAAATTAAAAAAAAAAAGCTTAAAATGCTTCAAAATGAGCTATCTCAGTTTAGTCTGGGCTGTTTGGTGTTTGCAACAGTCTTCACGGCAAGCTGGAAGTCAGCAAATCCATCTTTACTATTATTGGCTTTTAATCCCCTGAGTTATTTCAGGAATGGCAATACTCACAGTTGACCCCAGGAAGTTTTCACTGCTCCTGGGTCAAGGACACTTTTCCAGGGACATCCTTCCAACGGGACTGCAGCCAGAGGGAGGGCACGGCAGAAAACCCACAATACTGGCAATACAATAGCACCAACTGCCTAGCAATTAGGAATTCGGTAACGAAGATTAAGATATAGTCTCTCACGACCAAGGTTCTTCCACGCAGGTTAAGAAAAACTTATGAAAGGACTTCAGTAGAAGCCAGAGACAGTGATGTGCACCTTAGTTGCCAGCTGGGGTTAAACCATGACAGTCAACTAAGAACAGGGTGGAAACTGGAACAAATATCTGTATATTTTTCTTTACAAAGCAATCGCACTTCTATGTTTCCCTCTTTGCAGTGGGCCTATTGCCAACCTCATTCTATATTGTTCCAAGAAATAACGTGATCCAGTATTACTGGATGCTCTTGAAGAGGACAAAAACACCTATGAAAGAAGAAACAGCATGAGCTTCAGTCCCGGCTTCCCCAAGAATATTTACATTTATATATACAGCATGTGACTGGTTAACCAGCGTACTTTGAAACAGTCCAATAACTACCCTGCAGCTCTCACAAGCCATCTATTATAAAAATCAAAGTTTTCACAAACTTTGCTTTTCTCACATAAAAAGAGCAAAATACAAACTGTACCTTAAAGTAAAAGTGGTCAGCACAATGCAGGGTTTGGGTGTCATTTTTCTTTTCCCTTTTTTTCTTTTTTAAACCACTACTAAAAGTAACTCCACGGAGATAATTTAAAGAGGCTTTTGCAGCAAAAAAACACAGGACTCTCCTGGCAGCCACTGTGCATGGATGCAAGCAGCATCCCCTTCCAGCTCCGCACTAAAGCAAACGAACTTCTCTTCATTAACTTACACCGGGTGTGCAGTCCTGGGCTCGCTGCTGTATTTTTGCCCATCCACTGGCATTACGCCTACCACAGCAGGATCCCACGTCCCCATGATTAACAGGTGGTTATTTATAAATAATTTATTTAGCTGTGCTAAACGTGCTTGTGCAAAGCGCCGCGCATGTCGGTGCTGGGAAGGGCCGCTCGATGGGTGCCGTCAGCAGGATGGCATGGAAAGGCACCGGCTCCAAGGGCTCTCCTGAGGTTCTGCAGCCTTAAAAAAAAAAAAAACCAAAAAAAACACAAACCAACACTCTTCTGCCCCACTTGGCAGTGACTCAGGAGAAAAATCTGCTTCGCCCGTGACGCAGCAAGGCGCAGGCGAGGCGCTTCGGCAGCCGGGCAAAAACCTCGCTGTTAAGGGACTTGCGGATCATTAACTTCGTTGTTATTATTATTTACAATATTGAACATCAGGGCAGACGGCAAACAGTAATCCTCCCTTTCCCATCCTCTGAACGAGGTTTTCATCCCAGGAGTGATTCCTCCCCTGCCTGACAGCCGAGCAAAGCCCGTATCTAGGTCAGAGCTCCCCAAGCCGCGCCGTGACTCCGGGACCCACTGAGCCCTGCGTCTCACCCCAGGCTGGCTTCTCCGTTTGCGGCCGGGTACCGCTGGCTGGCAAACCCTCACGATGCTCAGGAAGGGATGGCAGGGGGTTTCACCGCTTGGTACAGAGCAGGCAGGGATGCTCCGGTGCCACACACCCCTCCACTGCCTCAGTTCTGCAGCACCAGTACCCGATGCTGGGACACCGTGCAAGAGCCCAGCTTCCCCAGGCTGGCCAGAGAGCATCCACCCGCAGCAAGGACCTCTAACAGGAAAAGACCCACGTCTTCCTCACCGCAAAAACTTCTCCATCACCATAAACACCCAAAAAGGCTGCAAGGAGAGGTCGTGACTGGCAAATCAACATTTCAACACACAGCAACAGACACACATGACCCCAATATCATGCTCAAAGGGTAGGTCAAAAGAATAATACTGTGTTTTACTTGTTAAAAAACACAAAAAAAACGTCATTTTGAGCTACAGAAGGCAAACACTAACTTGCTGAGAGTGTTAAATGCAAAGAGGAAGACAGTGGCACGCTGCAGAAGCATCTCTAGTAACTCATCATGAGAATGAGTGATTTGGGCATTTCCCAGGGCTGATAAAAATGCACAAACTCGAACAGCCAGGCCACGGCAGATGAGCATAACCTACGCCGTGCCTCGGATTCCTCATATTCGTCAGCACAGGGAAAGCACACCAATGCACACCCAGACTGTGCCCCCATCGTGGCAGGGCTGCCAAATTTTGGGGAGCATCTCTGTTCATCACAAAGTGCTGCAGGAGTCACTGGATTTGAGCTAGCAAAGCACGTGCTTTGCTGATGCCTCCTAGGTACGGGGATGTTCTCCTCTCCCCGAAGAACTGTCATGCTGATGGATGGCTTCACATCTCCCACCAGCACTAAATCTGCTCTATTTCTCTTTGCTGAATTTTATTGCCCTGCCCAAATTAACTCAAGATGGTGATTTGCATAAAGAGTCACAGCAGCTGAGCAGTACTCAGCTGCTCGGACAAGCAGCATCTGCAGCATTTATCCACAGGCTCATTAGCAGCTTTTCTAATGAACAGGCATTTAAAAGGCTTCAGTTCATCATTGCAACAGCTTCATTTCACCAACAGAGGTAAAACCGGCACCAAGGGGAACGGGGCTGCAGGCAAGCCCCGACACCAGGATAGAAATACCAGGGGTGTGCTTGAAGGCTTTAATTAAATGTGATTTCCAGGAGTAATCAATAGTCTCACATGTAACTAACAGCCAACTCATGTCTTCCCATCCTTTCCCCTACCATTTCTTCCACGGCATCTCAGCGGTGCTCATTACTGCAGGCTTAATTAAGACTGACAGGTTCGGTGCCAAGGTCTCGGCAACCCTGCTCTCACTGCAGCAACGGGCTGAAATGCAAAATCCCTCTTGCAATAAGTCATTAGGTGCTGCAAAAGCAGGTAGAGCCCCAGGTGCTGTGGGACAGAGCAAACAAACCATTCGGTCTTAAATGTGGGGGAAGAGCAGTCCCTCTGGGGCCGGGGAGCGATCCCAGGATTTCCTCTGGGCAGTGCAACAACTCTCATATTTTTTACTTTGCTCCTCTACTCCTTAAGACAGGACAAAACCAAACCTCTCTGCCAGGGTCAACAAGGCTTCACCCGCGGGGAGTGCGCGTTATCACCTGCATCGCCGCTAACGAACCATCTCACAGAGGCCCGAGATGTTACGGGAGGAGAGTTCTGCCTGTTTAATCGGAGCTGGCAGCACTTGAGGTCTCGCTGCCCGTCTCCTTCGGCGGCGCTGACTCTCCAGCCTCGCGTCAGGTTGAGCACAGGAGCCCTTTTGCCTTTGGTTGCTCTGAAGCAGCACTAGCGAAGGCTGAGAGCTGGCAGAGGGACAGGCAAGCTGCCTGCTGCGAGGATGCGGCCAGGAGCCTGATGAAATGACAGGGTACAAAGCAGGGCTGCCCCTCTGGATGTCCAAGCCTGGATTTAAAGCACGTGCTCCACTGGAGGATCTGCTACAAACCCTGACAAAGCCCCTCCAAAACTGAATATTTACCAGCATTAGAGCTACACTGAGATGCCAGCCACCGGTCTGCTGGGTGGGAGACCTTTCTCCAGGTCCCATCCCACCGATCACCACGAGCAGGGCATCCCCACCCCTAGGAGCCCCAGCAAGCGCCGAATTTCTCTTCTATCGGGCCTGGCTCAGCTCTAGAAGATGCTTACCATCTCCATCCAGCCTCTGCCACGCTGCCAGAGAGAGGGATGCTCTGCAAACCCCCTGCGTCACTGCAGAGTCCCTGGGGAAGCAAAGGCCAGTGCTAAAGCCAACCCAGATAACCTTGCAGCTCCTCCCAGAACTGCTGCAGGCATCAGGACAGCAGCAGTTTGGAGCAGGGGGCTCAACACCCCCTTCCCAAGCACCTCCCCTTGGTCCAGCACCCATGGGGTGCTCACAGCTACACCCCAGCACCACCCCCCAACCCAGCTCCTCTGGTGCTCGTTACCTCTTCTTCCAAGTCCTTGATAAAGAAAATTGCCACATTGCACAGGATCAAGAAAAAAATCCTTGACCCGGGCTCCAAGGGGAATCAGGATGAGACCCTGTTGGTTCTAACGCCGCCATGTAGCCAGTTTTCTTTATTCCAGTAGGGATTACTGGGGTTTTACAGACTTGTTTTTTCACTTTTTTAATTAAAAACCCCGTGCAGGGGTCAAGTGTCTCCATAGCACGACTTCCACCAAACAGCCTGTCATATTGCAAAAGTTAAATCCTTCCAGGCTACTTTCTGCAAATCCCTGTTGATTGGCATTAATTGCCCTTCTCTTGCCTAATTCGCAACTAATCAAAACCTTGAGCAGTGCTGTCGTGTAATCTTGTCTTCTCAGTCCTGTTTTCCATCCAAACTCCACATAAGCACCTTGATGAACATAGGCTGGATCCAAAAACATGCTCAATATACACCATATACAGTTGATTATTAATAAAAGTAGTTAAAAAATAGCCTTTGGGTTTTAATTAAGTAGTTTAAAATGGCCTTTCGCACCAGGTTTTCACAGTCCTTTATCTATAACGTAGCCTCGTGATGCTTTAGGGAAACTCATAAGCATGTTCATTCCCTGGTGCAGTGACCACCCTCTATTAAATGACTTTATATGAAAACAGTCCTGGAGCTCAGCTCAGCGGCGCAGGGCAGCCCCAGCCACGGGATGCAGCCCGGTGACACCAGGACTTTTAACTGGAGACGTTAAAACCAGTGGCCGCTTCTGGGCCGTAATTGCGGTACCACACATGGCATCTTCCAAAATTCAGGGTACATGCCATCTCGCCCCCCGCTCAGGCGCTCAGCTGTCCTCCCTACCAGGCACTGCCATGCCCAAACAGCACTACCAAAATCTACCTTTAATTGCAGAGCAACCTCTCCACCAGACTGGATTTTCAATCATATCAGAAAGAAGTAATTGGATTAATCAACCTGTATAGTTATCCCTCACTTCTCCAGAACTCATGCATTAAAACCCCTCTTGGAGCATCACTCCGTGCTTGCTTAATTCAAAGGGGTTTCGACCTATACTTGTATTTATGGGGCATTTCCTCAGCCCTTTCTAACCAGAGGGCTGTGCTAGAAAGACCCCCAGGCCACTTTTGCATCTTTTTCATTGCTAAGCAACTGAAGGAAAACAAATTGATTACCAAAGATTTAAGTAAGCAACGTTTTACAGATTATAATTAAAAAATTCCAGCAATAAGGTTTGTTAGCAAGAGACATTAGACACATGAAGAACAGCACCAGCGGTCAAAAGGCAAAACTGAAATAAATAAGATTAAAATATTTGAAGTGGTGAACAAATATTCATATACCCCAAGTTGCTTAGGAATGGGGAGGGGCAAAGAAAGAGTCTCCTGGAGGGAAGGACTGCTCTTGCATTTTTATTTCATTGCAGTGATTTCCAGGTCTTCGGAAACTCAATTTGTACCCAGCTCCACTTCTCCCAGGATGTCCATATGCCGGACCTCAGATGCGCTCTCGTATGGTGAGTTACTCTACATTAATGTATACGCTTTGTCTCTTCTCCCCAGTGAGACAAAGACAATAAGCAAGATTTTGCAATCACTAAGTTAAAATTGGTTCAACAAAACACATCTCCAAGAAAACTCAGACCGAGGACGGTTTCCTTTTTAATATATAAAATGGACGGCACAGTACAGGTAGACAGACAGCTATGTTTTCCTCCTTATTTTCTTATAACTTCAGCTGTCCAGCTAAAATACTGAGATTTGGGCTTTCCAGATCTTCCAGCACTGATATCCTGCAGCCTGTCATTTAAATCACCTAGTAGGTCCCGGGAAAACCATCCCCTAAATCCCATATACAGTTTCCTCTAATAAATGTAGGGGAGATGAAGGCTTAAATAAGGAAGGATGGAGGAAAAGACCATCTCTGTCAACCCCTGAATTTTAAATCACAGGAGGAAATTTGGGAGGTGATGCCACTAGCAAAAGAGTGTTGTGTTCTGCAGGAAAGGCTCAGTGAAGGACATCAAATTGCAGAGGACTGCCCAAATGGAGGAAGGGTTGCAAGAAGGGCAACTGCACCCACTTAAAATAAAAATAATAATTAAAAACAGACAAAAAAACCATCACAGCAGCAAACACATCTTTTCTAGCCTTCACCTTCTGATTTTGAATTTCTTCCTGATTTGCAGCGTCCCCCATGTGTTAGGCAAATGCAAGGTTATCTCTTCCCCTCGGAAGGGCGGATGCCCCAGAAGCACACAAACACACGCTCCCACGCAGATGAAATGTGGAAGCATCCACACAGCAAAACATCCCAAACAGAAGGGGAAAATAAAAATAATTTTGTTTTAAAAAAGCTATCACAGTCACCAGGTGCTACTTCTTCCTTCCCCATCCCCTTAACAAAAGTCCCTCCATTGTGCGTCTCTTGGCTCGACACACAGGACAACATCCATATCCCAACAGGACAATCTATTTACTCATTTAAACATCCCTCCCTGGTTACAGGAGTGTTTTTTGATTCCTCCCAAGTGGTTACACACTACCTCTGGGCACAGGCAGCACTGAGCAGGCAGCGGGTGCAGAGTTTCAATCCAGGCAAGGCTCAGCTCTGGCTCTTCCCATCATCACCAGCAGCACCGCATCATCCCAGGGACATCCCAGCTATAGGATTTCCATCCCACTACACATCTGCCAGCTCAGGCCCAAGGGGTTTTGCTCCAAGACGGGGAAACCCAGTTCCCACCAGAGGGATGCGTATCCCTGCGGGAAGGACATGCATTTATGGTCGCACTTTGGCCGACGACAACTTGCCTTGAAGTCACCGGGTCCCACCAGTGCAGCTTAAGGACTACAACCAATTTCAAGCAAAACTAGTTAAACCTACTCTTACCACCCCAAGTGGGGAAAATACGGATTATTAATTAGGAAAGCAGCAAAACAAATGAAAATACACCCCGAAGTTACAGCGATTTAAAAGTGCATGAGGACAACTCCTGAGAGATGGAGAGCAGCTCACTCGAGCTAGGGCAAAACCGTAACTCAGATCCATCTCTACCAAACACTGCATTGCGACTTTTTTCTCTCCTCTAGGGAATGACCTATGTAGATGAATAAAACAAGGGGGGGAGGGGGGAATTAAACTGAAAAAAAACATTATGTTATCCCAGTTTATTCTGCTGTGAAAGCAAAGCTTTTGCAAACTGTGCTGACAGTTCCCACCTCCAAGCCCCAAAATTTCTGCTCTTTCTGACAAAATGTTCAGTCCCGAGACCAGAGCTCCTGCAAACCCCACGGGCTGGCGGCCAGATGGGGACACCTGAACTTGTGCTGCTACCTTCAGCCACCACCATGGGCAAACTGGCGCACATGAAGCCCCAGATAACCCACAGCATCACTCACATTATGGGTTTGTCCCGTGGGACCCCCAAAGGCATCGAAGGGGGAATTAGTGGTCACGCACACCCATGTATGCAGCAGTGATTTAGGACCCTGCTCAGAAGGGGACGGGATCTACAAAAGGCAGAGAGAGCTGAAGCAACACATGTCCTGCCATAGCTGCTCCTCCTTCCAGCTGCCCACCCTTTCATCTCCCCCTTGGGCTAGAAGGTCTTTTCCTCTGTCCTACGCTATGGAGAAATTGCAGGCTCCTGCAAACTTTCAAAGAAGTACTTTTAGGTGCTTTCTTGAGGAAAAAAAGGCCCTGTTTGGATCACCGTGCCTGGCCATCGTTTATAGCCACCCAACCTGTGAAGCACATATCAATGTGTCGGTCCTGGGAAATGTCAAATTGCACAGCGTGTTGGAGCTGCCCACACAGAGTGGAAAATCAGGCAGTTCTGGGGGACAAGGCATGCTCCTCCTCACCACCACAGCCCCCAAACCCCCTCTCCAACCTTCTCAAACCTCACGTGCAGATGAGCAGAGACTTGTCTACCTAAAAGCTGACATGCAACAAGTCCAAATTTGTATTTTAGGAACTGTTTCCAAAGTCTTTTAGCATCCCCGCCTTGACAATAGCTGCTTAATAAGACTCGTTTCAAGTTCCACAGCAATTAGTCTTTGAAATCCTACTGTCTTTCGCAGCATGGTGCATCCACACCAGCTCCCTCCCACCAGCTAATAGGCTTGCAGCAGCCCATTTTCCTAACGGCTGTCAACTCAACAGGGTACAAGAAGAGAGATCACGGTCATCCACCTGCTCCTCAACAGCAACATTAAATTTACAGAAATCACTCGTTATGCTCTTCACAGGCATTTCTTGTTAAGCCATTGCTGGTGAGGGGCTCCCCAGCATCTTCAAGTGCATGCCATGTTCCAAATTTGGACAGAAGTGAAAGATTTGCTGGATGAAGGCCCCTTGCCCCATAAAAGGTCTCAGCATAAATATGGGTGTTCAACACATGAGTCAGAAGCGGTCATACCCACGCATACAAAACCTCAAGCAACGTTCAGGGCATGAAACATGATGCAGCAGGCTACAACGTTTCTTCCCCAAGTCTATGAAATCTCTTGCATATATTCTTAGTAGGAATTTTCTTTAACTGCCCAAAACTCAAGTTTTGAAGTTCTGTTCCCCCACGTACCTGGTGCTAAACGCTGCACAAGCTCTAGGGCATTAAGCAATGCCACCACAGGAGATGGCCTTGCAGGGCCTCCCCTTTGCAGAGGACTTGGTGTCATTTGAAAGCCAAGGGCACAGGCACACGATGGCACCAGACACGGGACCACAGCCCCTCGGCATCGGCAGCATGGCCAGCACTGGGAAGGTGCTCAGGAGAGATCCCATCAAGGCATGATATATTTTTGGTGCCCATAAACGAATGACATACAGGTCCTTTTTGGAGGGACCAGCAGACAGTGCTCTTCCATGCATGCCAAGCATAAATGATGACTCCATTTCTGGATAATCACAGTCAGTAATTTGAAGAGATGCTGCTGCTTCTATCCCCAAGCCAAACGTGACCCATGGAGCTCAATTCCCAGAGCTTAAGAAATGCAGAGTGAAAACTCCCAGAGCAATCTTACTCCTCCTTCACATCACGGCTGCAAAGGTTTGAGGTATTTTAACCTTCAACTTGGACAGTTAAAGGCACTTTATAACTTATTGCCCCAAATCAAGCCAATTGTTCAGACATACAACCACAGGCACCCCTTGCCCGTAGAAGAGGTCAGCCAGTCACCCAACCTACTGAGAAGCAAATTTCTGTTTGTTACAAACAAGCATTAAGCATGACCACGGGATTAAACTGAAATTCATGATCTTAACTTCAGTTACTCTCCATTACATGTCAAAACTGCCTGGAGGAACTGAAAAGGGTTCCCCCACCCCAGCTGGGTGTGGCTAGGGAAGACAAGAGTCGCTTCTTTTCTACCACTTGCACCACACAGAAGTCATGCTTTCCTAGGTGACATCAGAAATAACCCAAGTATTATTGTGCTTTGAGCACAATTATAAACCTTTACTCAAGCAATAGGTATTTAACATGGAATTTCTGATAAACTCAGGGCAATTCTTAAGTAGAAATTCTGAGGCAAAAGTTATTTTTATTTTATATATATACACACACATTTATTTATTTATGAAATGAAGCCACAAGAGCAGGAATTAGAATTTGGAGTGAATTTTTCATCAGCTTACCATGTCAGAAGAGACATAATTCAAGCTTTCAGCTTTTCAGACCATCTCAGAAGGGCAGGCAGAGCTCAGGGACAACCACGGGGACAGTGGCCTCACTGAGGCAGCACCACGAACCCCCTTGCAGAGGTACCCAAAGCTCAGCTAACAGATGAAAGTGTGTTTCCATCACATCCCAAACTTCTCCACTTGGGTCAACTCTTTCTGCTAAAGCCACAAAGGTGTCACCAACAGCTATTTCCCCAGAAGTTTCAGGATATCAGATGCAAGTCTCAAGTTACCATAATTATTGGAATATAATTCATGAAAATAAGGCATAGCAAACTCCGGTATGGGATGTTTAAGGAATAAAATAACCTCAAACCACTGTAAATACAACAGCCACCAAGATTCATTTTTGATCAGAGAAGTCATTCCCTTGCCTCTTTTCCTCACAGAATATTGAGATGAGCAATACATCAGTGCTTTCCAAACTTAAAGACCACGCTCACCCTCTTCACCTCCTCCACCCACAGCCAAGCAGACTGCCAAACACCAACCAGCCTTTGCCACCGCTCCAGTTTTCCTGCTCCCCACGGCACCTCTCACCCTGCTGCTCCCCGATACGCCGTCTCTCTCTGCAAGGATGGCGGCAAGCCTTTATCAGAGCATTTTAAAACTACTGTCAGAGCGCAGTCTCCCTGTTCCCAGCTACAACAGAGATAGGATACACTTTCAATAAACAAATGGTACATTCAGAAATACTTTAGTAAGAGCAGACACTTGAATGAGAGAGGAACGGGTCCTATCAGAGCATCAGCAAGATGGATTCAACAGCAGAAATGCAAATATTTGCATTTCCCTCCTCTCCCCCGTCCTCCCTGTATTTGCAAAATGGGGTCACTTCCAGATGTGAAGCTAAAGGATGTCCCCAGCATTAATCGCATCACACTGAAAAGCCATGTGCCAGGCAACCTTGCAGAGCAAAACCAGCCCAACCCAATGTCCAAGGGACCTGCCGGTCACATCCTGTTGCTTTTCCTTGATGCTTTCAATCATTCCCCTACAGAGGTGATGCAGAAGTCCCCGCACCTCCATGCTCCCTCCATTGCTGGCACTTCCAGCCATGGGAATGTGGATCTGAGCCCCAGCTTAATGCATTTCGGAGAAGCCATCTCAGTCAAAACCCAACGCTGCCTGAGTCTCTGCAAGGTCTGCAAAGACAGCACTGATGCACGAGCAGGGGACAACGTGGCTGTCACCGATGGGCACAGCACAGCCACAAACTGAGCTCATTTCAGCTGCCAGCGCCGACGTCCCGCTGAGAAACCCCAAGGGACTGTTTTTCACAACAGCTCTTTTCACAGGAAAGCAGCTTAACCTGTTTAAAGGATATTTTAGCCTGCTCTCAGAGCAGTTTCCCCTCTGTCAGCTACCAGCAAAGCGCTGTCAAAAGACTGGGCTTCCTTTGAAAAGAAACAGCCAAATCTCAGCATCCCCCACTGCCTGTTTCCAGCCAGGGACACCGGCTGGGAAAGCGCATGAGCTGGGATTCCCCTGCTCCTCCGACGCTTCTGAACTGCCTTCGGGATCTGTACGCACAGGACAAAGCCCACGTCTCGTTCAGCACCTACACCGGGGAAAACAAGTTGTAAATCTCTCCCTGTCACGAAATACAAGGATAGGGGCTGCTCCAGCAGCTAGACAGACTATCGCAGTTAAATTTTATTATCACTCCTAATGCGTGCTTTATCGCTACTGTAAATTTATCCCCAGCGTCATACACTCATCTGCAGAAACCAAATGCAAGAGACATCCCCAGCAACTCTTTAAATCCCCCAAAGTGGGAAGTTTAGCGAGCACGTGGAAGCGATGTGCAACAGAAGGAGAGGGGTCAACCACCACTAACCCCACACAGGCGAGCTCAGGGCGCTCTAGTGTGGGCAGCTCACAGCATCCTCGTGGGCAGGAGAAGCCCAGGAGCAAGGCTTGTGCTGGTGGGAAGGACACTGCTCTGGTGGGTGGCTGCAGGACATCACCACCACCATCAGCAACACCCGGTAATTGAAGAGACACATCCAAATTTCACATGACACTCCACCCGCACAAACATTCAAGGCTGGCTTAGTGCCTAAAGGCCACTACCATATTTTCATACCTGCTTTGGCTGCCCACATTCAGTACAATCAAGAAAATACTTATGGGGTGAAGGAGGCCCCATCCTCTCCCTCACTGCAAGTTTATTACCAGAGTACAAGATCTACATATGCTTCTTTGGTGGTGGCTCCAGCGTTTCTTAAGATCTGTCTGGAAATTAAGGGTGAAAAAAGCAAAGTCTCCATTTTTAACTGGCCTGCTTCCATAAAACTTAAACATCCTTAATTCAACCCAACTCAACGATCTAATATGAATCCCTCGGATGGGCGCTATGACTCCCAAGAGACTACTCCAAGCCTGAATCATGGGCGTTGGACAACTGCGTTAATGCAGTAGACAACTTTCAAAGCAGATATAAATTACGTGCAAAACCTAAGAGACAAGGGTCAGAGATGTTTATGGGGTTAAAGTAGGTAAGACAGGGGCCCCTTCCATCTCTTGGAGTGTTTCAAAAGCTCTTCAGCTTTCAAATTATGAGCTGTGGTTCAGATCTGCATTCATCTCCAGCATGTCCAGCTGTTGGCCTGGCCCTTTCAGGCCTCGGCCACTGCATTTGCTCTGTCCTGACTTGCCAAATTACACAGGTTTTGTGTGAGCAAGGAGGAGTGGAGCCAAGTCCTTCCAAAACGGCCTCTTCCTTCTCAGACAAATTAACTATATTGAAGCTGAGCCTGGCCACAGGACAGGTTTGTCCAGGTGCCAGATATATTTTAGCTCTTCCCAACTTTCCGTTTCCTTCCCAGGCACGTGAGAGTGAGCAGGCAGTCATCAGCATTACCGGTACTTACAGAAACAGCAAGACCACGTTCCTGCCCAACCGGGTACCATCACTCCTGAGTCACCCAAAGATCACAGGAGCTCTCAGCATCACGCACAGACTTCAATCAGGGCTCCAACATCCGTTGTTAATGCTTCAGAAATTCCACCTGAATATTTCATGAGGCACAACCATAATCTGGAGTTCAGAGCCCCCATGAATACCCCAGTGACCAATTCACCAGACACCCAGAGGTATGTGTGAAGGAAATACATCTATTTAGAACAAGCACGAGAGCTACATATCTTCCAGCTATCACTGTAACAGCATGTAAAAGCAGTGTTTACCAACAGAAATTAAAAACCATCACCCAAAAAACTGTCCATCTACTGTCTTCAAAGCTTAAAGGCAGAGGAAACAAGACTTGAACCTGGGGAAAGTGTTAACCCACTTGGTAAAGATGCCTGAAGCTTATAACATGGCTCCTAACCTAAAATTCAGGGAACTACTTAGAACACAAGTGCATTGGGGTTTTGTTGTTTGTTTGTTTTTTCCTGTGGAAGATACAGCAATGACATCCGTGGCTGCAGGCAAAAAGAGAGCACTAAAAACCACCTACAGCTGAATGATCATTCAAAAGGTTGGTTTTGAAAATAACAAGAAAAGGTTGAAAACTTGTACTCCCTTCAAGGAAACCAGCAGCAGTTCCAGCACATCCCGAGTGGAGTTTTTCCCCCCAAACACTACCCATGCAGCACAGAGCATCTTCCCACTCTCAGGTGGGCTCTAATGTTGCTCCATCACGTTGGACATTCACACCAGCACAGCAACTCTCAGGATACAGCTGGAGTTTAGCTCCCATATGAAATTAAGTGAGAAGTTTTGTTGCTATGCTCTGGAAGGATTACAAAGCTATTTTTAATAAGAGAGTTATAAGAAGTTTTAAGGAGACTAAGTTGGTTTTGCTCAGCTCACGTGGCTGTTTCTTTGTGCAAGGTTTTATCTTTGCAGCCGTAAGTTGCTTGACAGAACTTGCAGCACTGAAAATTATATAGTTACTACTTGAAGAATGCTTGCTTTTGTTGTCTTTGAAGAAAAAGTTTATATATGACAAATTTAAGCATCAGGTTTGGCTTTCCCACAGTTTTGCAACACCACAGTGCTACATCTCTGCAATTTCTGTTGCCATTTTGGCCAGAAGTCCCCAATAACGCAGGAATAAGGGCGAACCACTTATGAGGTTTGTGGTATGAAGAAAACACAGAAACCTGGCTTTATGGATTAATATTCTTCCATCTTTACGTGCTTAAGATGCACTTCATTGGGTGGACACCTTCCTGAGCTGGGACACCCAAGGCAGACTCCTACACCAGGGTCCCCATCCCCAGCCAACACTGGACCAGAGCCACATCGCGCTGGACTACATCTCCCCAACACCCATCAGTTGCCCCGTGTGCCCGAGGGAGCATCCCAAAGGTGACAGACATCTGCAGCCCAGGGATGGTCATCTCTGGATAACACAGATCAGCTGAAAACCAGTTAGTGCCAGCATTTTCTTTTTCTTAAAAAAAACAAACAAACAAAAACAAAACAAAAAAACCAGTCCTGGGAAACGGTCAGCACAATAAAAAAAATTTTTGAAAATATAAATAATTATTTCTACCCTGTGAATTCTTCTCCCTCCCCCACCATATAGCTCAATCTCTATTGTCTGAAAAGCGTTTATCTGAAAGTGGGTCATGTCTCCTGGCATTACTAAATCTTCCCAAATTTCCCCTGATTAGTCAAACGCGATATCCTCTCTGACATCTGAGTGATTGAGGTACTGTGTAATGCCATTTTTCCCCTGAATGAGCTACATCAAAGAGGGTTATAAGCCGAGAGATGGCACGCTGGATAAAATAAGCACCAACAGATTGTCCCCAAAATATTACTGGGGAAAATTAAATCGTTTTGTTGGAAGGTGTTTCCTTTAGAAATATTCATCCTTTAGTACTGAATGTGGAGAGACAAGAAACTGCCTTCAGAGTAGCTAAAAGGATGAAATCTTACTAACTTATGAACTGCGTGGTCCGATAGCTAAAAACACTTTTGTACACAAAAGTCCTGGGGATTTTCTGTCAGCACATCATCCAGTCTGCTCTTTGCACAGGGACACCAAAAGAAGTTGCACAGGAGATCAGCAACAGCAAATGACTGAATAGTAAAGCAGAGTCCTCTGAGATTTAAAAAAAAAAAAAAACACACAGTAAACCTGCTACTTGAAAAAGAAAACACCATTTAAAATTGGGATGTAACAGCAAGTAATAGCTCAGACACTATTTATATCCAAAGGGTTCAAAAGTATCATCCTCTGGAGCAGGAGGATGCCAGAACCCCAGGAGGATGCTCAGCCGGGACGACTGCTGTCCCAGGGACTGGAGCTGGGGCTGAGCTCCCTCCTCGCAGGAAAAGAGTTGGAGCTCCTAAGTACTTATCAGGTTGGCGATTAGATGAGATCCGGGCGAAGTTTAGCAAGTGTCAGCAGGGTTTGCATTCAGCTGATTTACTTCACGTGACTTTCCAGTGCTGAAACTTTGTGCCAGAGCAAAGATCGCCAGGAGACAGCACCTTTTTCAGTCAAAAAAATAAAAAATTAAATAAAAATCATATTAAAAAATAAAATAGTGAAATCTTGGAGAGTCTACGGTCTTTCTGGCATTGCCAAATAGAATATTCTATTTCTAAAGACAGACTTTTTTTTTTTTTTTTAATGGATTTCTGCACCACACCATTCCTCGGACAAAAAGAGGGGGCCCAGGGAGGCTGCATTTGGGTGAGATCAGCAACGTTCTGCGTGATGCAGGACTTTGGGATGCAAACGCCAGTGCCACACAGCTTGGGGAGGAAAAGCCTGCTGGCAGCTCGCTCTTTGGGGACTGCCAGGAGTCATGCAGCCTGCAACAGCCTCAGCCATCCCACCTTCTCCGGCATGGAGTGTCGGGTACTGAAAAGCAAATCCAAGCAAGTTTTGTTCCTAAAGATGATTTAGACCCACCTTGATAGTCAGGCAAACGGATATTTCAGGTTTCTCAAAGCTGGGCAGCACTGCTCGTGTCTGTCTGGCATCACGGGGATGATCCTTGCATTCCCACGTCAGGGAGGAATTTCCCTAAAATAAGCGGGTGCGAGCACGGCCATCACTCCCTGCAACGGCGGCAGGGAGGGCAAAGCATGAAAGGATGAAGATTGGCTCTGACAGCCTCCACTCCAAGTTTATTTTGGCACGGCGAGAGCGCATGAGGCTTCAAAGCAGCTCCGGCAACCGGCGAGGGGCCGGGCGGCAGAAATCACCCCCAGGCCGGCAGCAGCACCGGGAGGCCGAAATCCACAGCCATTCCTGCCACCAGTTGCACCCAAAGCACCAGCCCTTTAGCCGCAAGCATCAATATTTTCTGGAATTCAGATTACTTTTTTTCTTTTTCGCCTCCTGTTTTGTTTTTTTTTTCTTTTAACCAAGGAAGTGTTTTATTCAAGAGCTCTGCCTCCATCCTCCACGGCAGGGCAGACGAAGCATAAGCATTCATCTCGCCACTCTGCACACGGAGGAACAAGTTATCACCTCGCTGGGGCAGGATCCAAACAAAAACGAAGGCTTTAGAAAGGAAAATAATAAAGAAAAGAAGCAGAAGGAAAGCAGAGCAAGAGATTTCAAATCTGGCATTTCTAGGGTCTGCAGAAGCAAGCCATGGTCTTCCTATCTCTCTGGACGGGATCTTTGTAATGTCCAAGGTCACGAAATGTACTGCAGGAGAGCCAAGGGCAGGTCCCGCTTGAAAGCAAAGTCCCTCACCCAAGGGCTTCGTTCCTCTGAAAGCCACAGGGCCACAAACACCACATCCCCAGACGCACTTCAGCGTGTCACGGCCAGACAGGAGAGGAAAAGCAAATTGCATCTCTGCAACACCAGAACCTAAGGGTGAAAACCCAAATATTGGGAGTAGGGAAGTCCCTGCAGACACCTCGGCAAGGGCAGCTCTCCAGCAGCCCCCCGTTGAGATGTTCACACCCCGTGCAGACAGGTCTTCCAGAAGAGCTTTTTAGTGGTGTTAAAGGTCTTGCTTCCAACAAAACATGTCTTGTTGGTACCATTAACTACAAGATGGCAGTGCAGGTGTTCACAGTCTATCCCAGCAGAGAAGGGACTTCTTACAACGCCACATAGAGACAGGAAAGCAAAGGGATAGCAAGGCGACACAAGACACCAACCAAGCGCTAGATGAGTGGCACTTGGTCTTTCATTTCCTTCCCTTCATTATTTTATTTCTTACCACTGAACATGGTGGTGAAGGTGGGCATCAGCTGGGCAAGAAACAGGCACTCCACGACCGTGGGAAGGGCTGGTGAGCGCCGCACCAGTATGCACACATCTACCTCCAGCTGAGGTCTGTGTGGGTCTGGAGCTGAACCTTCTTCTCCTGCACTTCCACCTTGTCTCTAGAACAGGACACATGGTCCTACCAGGAGATGCGGGACCAACCCAAGACCACAGTAGTCCAGTACTGCCATGTGAAAGCCACCTCCAGCTCTTCATCCCCACTCCACCAGGAGGTTACGTGTTCTTGACTGAGACCCACACCACCCCTAAAGCCCTCCATGGGTATTGTTCCTCCACCCCAGCTGGACATCACACTCACTGCCCAAAAAACAGCAATACCCACAGCACCCATGTTATCAGAACTCAAGGTAATTAAGAAGCATAAATCCATAAGGGAGTTAGTCAGCTTAATTAGATTGAAAATTATAGCTTCCATCATCTCAGTATCTCTACATCCACTCGCTGCCTTGAGATATGCTTACACTGACTTTCTGCTCACTTGGGGCATAGCACCGAGGACTAGCTTCATAGCAGGCATGGGGATCAGATTTTTTTATTTTAATTTTTTTTAATCGTTTATGACACTCATTTACTAAGACACATGTCAGCAGCCGCAGCTGCCTGCTCATGTCCAGCCTGCTCGGGGATTTGGCAGCTGGAGCTTTGCCTGAACTACCTGAAATCAACCCTGCAGGTCTTTCAGAAGAAACCAGACATTCCCATCACTGTCCCTCATGATTTTTAAAAGCAATCTTTAAATGTATTAAGGGTCTTTTTTCTTTGAAGAGCAGTGACTCGCTAGGACACATGCCCAAGATGTAACATGTCATTTTGAAAAGTAGTGACCGTGACTCATCCACAACACATCCTGCTCCCAACAGTCCCGTAAATGGTGGTTAGCACATCCTACCAGCACCTCACACCTCGGTGGGACTATCATAAGGCAGCTTGCGTGATGACTCACGGGAAGGGTGAAGGCATGGATTAGCTGGGTTTAAGCGCTGGCTCTGCACATCAATGGAGCCAAAAAGGGAAATGTGTCCCTTTGTGGAACCCACCAGCCCCC
>NW_010528339.1:3595-7513 GCF_000687285.1 Phaethon lepturus | reverse complement strand
TTCAGCAGAGCAGGAAGTGGTCATGAGCTGAAAGGGATGGTCAACCTCAAGCATGGAGAGGACTTGTTCTCAGGGAAGAGCTAAGTTGGAAGCACGTGGCAAACAAGAGACTCACGGGCAGAAGGATGGATGAGAGCCAACAGGAACAGCCAACAGGCAGGACAGACACATGGACACAGCACACATCTCCCATGAAAGAGCTGGGCCATGTTAGCACCAAACACCTGGAGCACACCAACATTGGTCACCCAGTCAATACAAAACCACCAGAGCCCATATGAGCATATGAAACATGGACTGAAGAAGGAGGTGATGGCCATGTATTAAGGAGGATATGGCCAGGGTATCCTGCAACTGCCCTGCACCACAAGTAAGTTGGGGAGGGCTGCAAGACATGTGACAAGGTATCATTGGTGATCTGCTGTAATTGCCAGAGCAGGGTCTGAATGTCCTAACAGCACCCCCAGCTTCATATGAACAAGTGCAGGGGACTAAAAGCCTGTACTAAAAAACTGCTTGTGGAAGAGAAAATAAATAAATACAAAATCAAGTATGATTTGTTTAAAAGTGGTGAACAGTGGTGGCACGGCAGGTCAGGAGCACATGCTGCTGGAGGAGCTATACCACCATCCCACCACCCTGCACCAAGCCACGGGTTTGGGTCCATATCCTGCAATTAAGGGCTTATATTCCTTATAGCAAGGGTTTATAGACCTATGTTGCTTACAGTTCTTGTAGTCCTATAGCCCAGCCTTTGACACATTTAACCCATTTCCATGACTCATAGGTTTCAGCTGGCTGGAGAAGACTTTGGACACGGACAAATCAAGAACAAAAGGAAAGCACAGCTGGAGAAAAGGTCACATTTCCAGGCTGCAGGCTCTCCCCAGAGGAATGTTCCTCTCCAAACCCTCTGGATACCACAGGAAAGGCAAAGACCTGAAATACCAAATCCTTAATAGCCTCATTAGTAAAGTGATGAGTTTACGATGACCGGGGCATCACATTAAAGAGTGTTCAAATGAGGAAGGCTATGTGAAGCCCATCACCCGCCAAGTCCTGAACCTCCCCAGCCCTGCCACCATCTCTGGGTGGGTTTCACTCTGCTCAGTTCTGGAGGACCAGGCTAAGCCAAAACCCAACCCAACCCCACATGATGTGTCTTACAGTGGGTCAGAGTAATACGAGGGCAATTCCTTTGCACAACCAACTCAAGACGCAAATAAGCTCACAGGGAATTTTTTTGAGTTTTGATAAATAACAAATTCTTCACCAAAATGTTTTGCAAACATTTCAGGTGTCTGCCAAAGCTTGAGATTTTGCTACAATAAAAGCAGTCATTTTCCTGACCTGAATTATAGTTCACACTGTTATTCCTTTAACTGACACAAAACTGTTTCTGTTTGCAGAACGGGTCAAAGAGCAGACAATAACACCACAAAAAACCCGACTCAGAGCTTCACCTATGCTACCTGCTATTTATTACACCACCAACTAACTCAGAAGGTCCAAAGTCCACCTTCACACTGAAGCCAGGCTACTGTGGTTTCCTTCCCAGACAACTATCACATTAAGGGTACACTACTCCTTTTTCAGCCAGGGCTACAAACTAATTGTCATGTAAATTAAAAGTCCAATATGCCTAAAACCACATTGCACTGCGGTGACTGAGATCAGCTTCAAATATATATGTATATGTGAAATACAAGCACATGTAGCCTTCTTTCTTGGTCATCAGAAGGAATGCACATGTTCACGGTTATTATTTTCTACACCTGGTTATTGGCAGCAGAGAAGAATAATGAAGCAAAAATCCTCCATCGTAAATACATTCCTCAACAGCAGCCAGGCTGCCTGTGACAAATAGCCTCGGTTAAACTCCTTCCTTTGGGTAAAAAAGGGTAGGACCAACTCATCCCATCCCACCCCACAAGACACATGCTGCCTCAGGCTCCGGACTCGCTGCCGTCCCCAGGTTTCCATCCTTCACCCTGGAGTTAACCCAGCAAATCGCTGCAATTTGGGCTCGTGCGCATTGGGACTTCCCCCACCAATTTCACACCCTTAAAACAGTATCAGGACAGGAATTATTAAAAATAATTTTTACAAAAGGCAAGTTGACTTATGCCAACCAGCACAAGGGCATAAAGCAGGACTCAAGCTGATTAAGCCCTGCCAGAGTCATTCCCCGGGGCTGTGCCCCAGCACGTGCCCCAAGTTCCATGTTACTTATCTCAGTGGCTCTCCTCTAACCCCAGCACATATGCACAACTAAGATGAAAAATTGCATCGAGAGAAACAAAAATGTGGTTATTTTTCCAGCGCAAAGCCCTTGGCGTGGCATGCCCTGCAGCGGGGCATCCATGCACAAGGAGCACGGAGAGAACTCCAGCCATCTCCTGCCCATTGAGAGAGGCAAATGCCGACAAAGCCACCAGCACCCATCTCTTGTCTACCTTGCATCTACTCAAGGCCATATAACCAGTCAACTGAGTGGTATTTAAACTCCCAAGTTTGTCTCTGCTTTTCTCTCCTCCATGCCATCCTGGGGAAGCCAAGAAGGACCCCAAGCTGCTGCGGAGGTGGCTGTGCCCTTGGCATTGCTCTCCAGCTGCAGAAAGCCAGCTGGAACAATCATATTTTACATTTCAATGATTTTTCTCTCCACGACTGCAGCTCAATAATGAAGCGGGATCGGGAGGAGACCAGGGATGCTAATGGATCCAGCTCCCTCAGCAAGATGGCCTCGTCTTTAAACAATCCCAGCATGACCTCTGAGCTGACCCTGCCTTTTGTGGCATGACCCAGACACGTTTTCATCATCTAAAATAAAGAAGAAAAAAAACCCACCCAAAACCTTCAAGTACAACCTGCTTTTCCTAACAGCGGCTGCAAACAGCAGAGGCAGGAGTTCAGGAGCTCTGCAGCAGAGGGCCTGCAGATGTCCCAGGACCGAACCCCAAACCTTCCCTGTCCCCCCACACCTATTCCCAGAATCTTTTTCTACATAATACACAAAAGATCTTCTCCCTCCTTCCCAGCTGCTCCTCAACCCCAAACCAGCACAGAGGCACCCGCTGCAGATAAATATTCCCTGAGCCTTGAAGGATAAATCATTTTCAGAAAGGTTTCATGCCAGAAGGTTTATGCCAATCCATTGACTCAATCAGCAGGTGATCACCCTGGCAATATTTATTCACTTTTGAAAAGTTTCTCCCCAGGGTCAGAAACCACCGATTCATTCCAGCTACTTTAGTTAATACAACAACTTTAAGTGAAAGCCAGAGATTTTTCTACACCCAACACTAGCCATCAGAAGAGGATTTTTTTAATGCATCAAGTTCTATCATCTATTAAAAAATACTTGGCAAATAACCGTCACTTTGCACAATGGGAAGAAAAAAAAAAAGGAAAAGAAATACCCTGGTTTCTTACTCATCCAGAACTTGCAAATCTTCCGATGAGCATCTCTCAAGCTGCACAACAACCCCAGGAGCAGAAGGGCACAGCTTATTCCCTAGCCTGGCAGAAGCACTATTTTGCATTAGGCTCAGAGGCAACACTTAAATTAACATATTTTAACCTTTAAGAGAGCAGAACATCCAGAAGCAAAAGCAATTACATTTGTTTTAGTAATATGAAAAGCTTCCCCTTATAATAACAACGGCTAGCCATCCAAACAAGTCTAATCTCCAGTTTAACGCTGCAAATCAAACCGCTGCTGGAGACAGCATCTTCCAGGAGCGACGTCCTCCCTCCATCCCGCCCAGCACCCGGCCCAGAGGAGCAGAGCGTCCGCATTCTCTCATTACAGAGCAACACCGGCATCCGCTCAGGCTTACAGGGACTGGACTGCAGTCACCCTGGCTGTGGTTTAGCTGCATCAGCAACAGGTTTCTTTGGAGGGCTCTGGCTGGA
>NW_010528339.1:400-3564 GCF_000687285.1 Phaethon lepturus | reverse complement strand
AAAGGGCATCGCTTGCGGGGAGCTGCTCTGCCTCCTGCTTCGGCTCGATAGGGTTTGAGCAACCCCCCTGCCCAGCTGCGACCCTGGGCACGTGGCAGGAGCAGGTCCAGCCCCAGGCAGCCTTAGAAAGACGTTTGCACAGAGTAACCGGGCGGTACAGAGGTTAGGCAAAGCTCCACCAGTTCTCCATCTGGAACAGGGCTTTTGCAAGCGGCAGTCCTCGATGCCCCTGCTCCCCTACTCCTCTCGCACGCACTCGTGCCAGGGGCTCCAGGACCAGGTCTTCACCCTTTACCATACAGCTCCTCTTCTGCTAGGATGCAAATCGCACTGAATTCAGGTTTTTTTCTGCAACAAAGTACAAATCCACAGCCAGATAATGCCAAAGTCCCCAGGTTCTGCGTCGGGAGCGAGAAGAATATTATAATGTCTCCCCATAACTATTTACCCAAGTGGAGTCCTACATGCTTGAAGGCTGATGCAGTTTTGGAACTACTCACATGCTCATAATTAGGTACAGCTGTTAATTATCTTGTTTGATGGGGGCTATTAAACACCAGTCATCCGTGCACTTAAAGGGGCACAGGTGAGACATCACATGGAGAGGGCCTCCACCATCAACTTAACAGCTGCTGGTGTTTCCAGGATGGGCTCCTCTCCAGTTTAAGCGCTCCTCAGGACCAGCACCGAGTCTAACACCGCAAATTCATTGGCATGGCTTAACAAGCATGAATTTAAGCACCAAGAAAATACTATGGGTCCCACAAGATACCAGGAGATCTTCTGCAAGCATCAAGTGGAAGTTAAGGGCTCTTTACACAACACACAGCAGCTCCCATTATAGCCCAGCGGGAAGGAGAGGTGGGAGGACCTGAGAAGTCCTGCTCAGCTGCTCCGAAGCAGCTCCCCAGCAGTTTCTCCCACCCTGGTTCAACCAGGAGGAGGAAGGACTCCAAGGGAGGTACCGTTGCAGCTCTCCTAATACAACACTCGGATCGATAGGCTTTTAGTAAGACAGCTGTATTGATTCCAGCGAGCTGGATCATCCGCCTTCTGTCCCTGCACATCCTCCCTCAAAAAGCCTCACCCCCAGTGTGACCACAAGGTTATCCAGGAGGCCCCACCGCTGCACTTGGAAAGTCATCTCCTGAACCCTAACACCCCACTGAAGTTCTCCCATGCTTTTACCTCCCGTTTCCTCTGATGGCTCCCATGTTACTCCATTAACACCCCTTCAGGTAGCCATGTATGGAGGATGCATCAACACCCAACTGCTCGGGGCAGGGCAGCCCTCCGCAGCAGGTTGTCTTCTCCCCAGTGTGCTCTTGGAGGCCTCTACCGTATCATATGCGAGCTACAAGTGCCCAGCAGAGCTACAGGCCACGGGGCCGAACACCCACATCCGCACAGAGGTGATGTGCAAGCAAGCACCGGGACCCTCCTTAACGCTTTCCAAGGGCAGGCTAGAGACCAACACATCTGCTTCGTCTTGGGGACCTCCATCAGCAGCTCGCCCTCTCAGGCTCAGCATCTTAAGGCTGTTGGGTGCGTTGTGTTTTTTAAAGCCTTCTTTGCTCTTTTTCTTATATACTCAGAGTCCCAGGAAATATTTTCCTGCTGCTTCAAAGCCCAAAGCCAGCACAGAGGCCCCACACAGAAGATGACCCAGCAGGACAGTCCTAAATTTCACAAGACCAGCGCTCAGCCCCAGAGATGACCCACATGGGTTCGAGGCATCATCCATGGCCCCAACACCTACCACACCAGCTGTGTCCCTAAAATGTCCCCTCGCAAGACAGACGGACACCAGCAGAAGGGACAGTGCTGAAACATCAGCTCTCATCAAGAATCTTTGTTATTAAAAATAAATTAAAAACTAATCACATGCACAGATTGTCACCAAATCCCCATCACGTCCCAGGTGCCTCATCAAAGGGTCCCGGCAACAGGATCACAAGCAATGCCCAGCAGGCATCTTATACCCATTCAACAGACAAACAGGAGTATAAACCTAAGCAAGTTAGCATAAAAACATGACGCGGGTTAATTACCTGATAATCAAGTTAAGAATCAATTAAACTGGTTGTTATAACCAGCCCATAGATACGGATAACACGGCGCTTGCAGCCAGCCTCCCTCCTCCCCGGGGATGCTTGCCATCACATCCACACACTCGCCCAACAAGATGCTGTGGTCGGCATGTCGGAGCAGTTTAGCCATGGCTTTCCTTGTGCTTCCCTTCAGATTTTGCCACGGGAAAAAGGTTTTCCAAACCTGAGACTTTGTTTTTGAAGCGCTCCCGAGAAGGACAGAGGCCAGCCCGCTCACAGACAGCCCCGCTCAATCCAGGAGAGCTTCTTAAAATTCCCATGGGTTCAAAGGAGGAGCCACCAGCTTCACACTTCATCCTGCATCCATTTGATATCAATGGCAAAAAAAAAAAAAAAAGAAGTGGCAACCCCCCAATATTACATAAAAGCTCTCTGCAAAATGAGTTACAGAAGCAGAAATTTGCAGCAAAGTTAAGCCCAGGAGACTGGCACAGAGATAAAAAGTGGTTCCTTGAGAGGGCTGGTGCCAGTCTGGCAACATCTCCACACTGACCACGGTCACAGGAAGAATTTAAAACACTAAAATTCTCATTATTACAGTAGATGTTGCTGGCACTTTACGGTCTTTCAGCAAAAACCATTCTGAAGCCAAGCACTTTTCTCGATGAGCCCCTGCCTAGCGTTATTGACGGCTTTTACCAGGCACATTCCCCAGATCCTGGCTGCCCGCAGCACTCCCGAGCAGCCTCGGGAAGATGCGGAGCGCAGGGAGAGGGCTACCTCCCCATCAGTTATCGCTCCGTACCGGGCAGATCTCCCGCTGCCTGCGAGGAGCTCTTTCGTCAGGCCAAGTCAATCAGCAAAGATCTCTCCGGACACAAACCTCTCGCTGGGAAGGGGGCAGAAACCCCCAAAACACGCGGGGTGCATCCACAGCCCTCTTTGGCCAAGGAGTGAGAATACCCTGCACCCCGAGTATCCCACAGCCAGAAAATAATTTTTAAAAAGTCGTATCTTGCCTAGACCCTAGTCTCCTCTTAAAAATCACCACTCGAGCTTCCCATTGTCACAACGGCCACTTTTTCCCTGAGGAAATCTGGGTGTCTCTCTGGG
>NW_010528339.1:0-237 GCF_000687285.1 Phaethon lepturus | reverse complement strand
AGGGGTTTATTCGGGAGTTGCAGAACAGAAAGGACGCTGGAAAGCGGGCAGCTGAGCAGCGACTCGGTTAGTCACGGCAGTTGTAAGGACTGGGGTTTTTTTTTTAGCTCTCTCTCCACCCTGGTGGTTTAGGAATATGAGGAAAAAAAATTTTAAATTATTCTGTGAGGGGTTTGGGAAGCTGAGCGTGTTTTAGCTGCGCGTCAGCCGCTCTGGTGACAGACTCCACGAAGGACG
>NW_010528338.1:43582-53427 GCF_000687285.1 Phaethon lepturus | reverse complement strand
GCAATGCTGCTCGTAAGAGAAGGTAACCTACCAGCCTTGCTAGCAGTCCGCTGAACACGCGCCCTGTGCCTCTGCAGTGTCGGAGAGATTTTGAAGAAGAAATGGGAAAGGAGCGAGGAACTAGGTATGAGAAATACTAGAAAGAAACAAAGGTTTGGAAAAGAAGATCATTTCCCTTCTCAAACATAGTCTTGTTAAAACACATGGCACGTGAATGAAAAGGTGTTGGCTGCTCTCTGAAGATCGGGTTGCTCCAAAGTAATTTAACTACGCCCAACATTTCAAATGTAGAAATTCAACTGAAATATCTGCCTGTCGGTTTACGGCTATCTTGCACATCGTTATCCTAAATCCCTAGGGCTGATACTCTTTGGTAGAAATTTCATGGAGAAAGTGCTGTCATTGCTGTGATTATACTGACCATTACAGCAATTGGGCCCATCTCTAAGGGACAGCTTTCCTGTAATTCTCTTCGGGGTGAACTCTGGCTCTTTTAAGAGGATTGTATGAAGCCCATAGTGTTAAAAGGTTCCCCAAGGCCGTTTAGCAGTTAGGATGTGCTATGAGTTACCAAAGTCTAAGGTAACCAGGGAAGAACAAAACATGTGCCAAAGGTCAACTGTATCGACAATATGAATGAGCAAGGGTTACTTCTGCTTCAGAGTAGAAGGTGACTTAAAGGTTGGACACCTTTGAAGCACTAATATAGCAGAGGTCAGTTACATGGCAAAAGAAAACGTTAGTCAATATAAGAGATGATCAGAATCAGGGTGATCATGATACGTGACTGGGTAAGCAACAAAACGACATCTAGAGCTGAAAAGCAAGGCGCTAATTAATGGATTATAAAGATTTCAACTGGAGAAGAAAGGGGATGATCAACTAAAAGAATGGCATTTTGACATATCTGTTGAGGGCCCTGATATCCTCAGAGATGTGCCTTGGGTGCACATGTAAGAGCTCCTCCAGTAATGAGAATGGGATGAAATGCAAGGATTTTGTAATGGCCATGTGGCATACTGACTAAAGTATTTTCCTACAGGACTGCTCAGGGTCATGGGACCATTGCTCATTTAGGAAAAGCTGCATTCATAAGTGTGAAGCAATCTCTGAAGTCACTGGATAAGCAGAACATGTGTTAATAAGATGCGTATTGCACTAGTACTTATTCTCTCACTTCCGTTCTGTTTTAGAAAGGAGCTAGATATAGCTTTTAAGGATTATAAAGATCATACATGTATGCAAATTGCTTTCTTATTGAACTAGAGCTCCATCAGAGCCAAGAAGTATACGTTTGCATTTAGATCCAAATCTGATAGCACAAGAGTTTGTGTCCGGTGATCCAAGAGTAATCACAGTTGCAAAACTCAGTCTGGAAGCATAATGTTCAGAAGCGGAGTTAGAAGAGCAGAAAACTTAAGCTTCTGGAAAACTTCGATATATTTCTGAGGTTACATTTTCCATATTCTCCTCACAATAAAGGCTCCATCCCTATTGCAGTCCTATAATATGGAAACAGAAATGTCAGATTACATATTTAGAATCTCCTGGCAATTAGGGTACCAAATGTGCTATGATTGTTGATAACCTGCTTTGGAAGCACGGTATTGAACAGGATTTTTTGCTTCTTCAAGAGATCAACTTGCAGGAAGGCTAGAGCTGCTGTGTTGAGCTGCTTCTGGTAGTTGTGAACTTGGCACTAAGCCATGCAAGTAGAACGCAATAGCGCGCTCAGCTCCGTCCTCAAGGAATTACCTGCAAACCCCCTATTTCTAGTTCTGCTTGGTGTGTCTAAATCAGCAGGAGAATTGTTTCCAGTAGTCAGTCATCTCAGTCAATTTTCCATTTCCTGTATTGGACAAAAATGAAGGAGCTATTTTCATATACATTATACATAAGGACTGTTTAGATAGGAGCATCCACACAGCATTCTCAAATTTTCAGCAGCCTGCCAGTGTACACCTCGGATCATTGCAAATTTGCATTGTGAAGATTCTAAAGAGGCTCAGCACCAATTAAAAGGTATAGCAAAAGTAATTATGTTAATCTAACTGCAATTATTTTAGTTATTTTGGTTTTAGAAGTCAGATCTATTATTGAATACTTGGCTTGCTTGCTCAATATCCACACACATAAGCAAGAGGTTTGAGGCAAGTGAAGAGTCCCAGTGATGAAACAGCACACAACTGTCACAGGGTTTAGGCACTGACTTTTCCAGTGAAAAGAGTTTTTTCCAGTTTTCCAGAGTCAGCTTAGTCAAAGAAACAAGCTCTGTCAGATGCCTAGTAAGGGAAACCTATATATTCCACTCTGCTATAGATCGGTAAACTTCAGTTAAATGCTAAATCAAGCCCAAGAACTGCAGCAAATGTATCAGAGGATTAGTTGTTTCATCCTGGAAAGGATCACGCTGTTTTCTATCCCTTGGTGAAATGTGGTAATTCTCATTTGAATGGTATTGGAACACCCAAGGACTACATTCTGCACAAGAAGTAACTGTGCTTTCACTTTTTACGTTTTAGTTGTGTTCCAGATAAAGAAGCATAGGCCGCATGCCTGCGTTAAGTTTTACAGTGCATCTGCTTTCCCACATCAGACAATTTATTTTCTTCTTTTCACATCACCTTGTCTCTCTGTGCTCAAGTACTGCTTCATGCAAGAGCTGGGCACGTAGGCCAAAAGAACAAAACCAATCCACTAAGAAGGGAAAACCCAATCCTGCAAGGATCAGCCGATAAGTCCCCAAGAAGTCAAATATGATTACTTTTGAGGACCAAGGTAAAAAACCAGGCTTTTCTCTCGTGGAAGAGAATAAAAACCATTCAGATCTCCCTAAGTGCTTTACAGAATGTCAGCTGGTATATTGCAAGCATAGTTTTCTTTATTTTCAGTACTCCAGAAATAGCAACCTATTCTTATCATCATGGTTCAACACTCCCCCTCGAGAGAATGAATACACATTTAGCTTTAAGCACAGAAACTTTGACCAGTGAAACCCAGAACCTTATGCTCACTTCAAGTCTGTGAAATTATTCACGAGTTTTCAAGATCAAGTCCAAAGAATGCAGATACAAATGGGTTACACCCTTTGCTTACCTTCTAAGCTAGTCAGTACAGACAATTACTTAAACCGGTCCGTGAAAGCTGCTTTTTATAACCAGCTTAACTTTCCGAAGGCACTAATATAATGTGCCTGACCCTCCAACTTCTACAACTGAATGGGCGCATCCGGAACCCTCCGGAGTTGTTACGAGTCATTCAGATTCAGTGTCCAAGAAAATGCTACTGGTCGGAACCAGCTAGTCCTTGCGTATACACCTTCCTTCTACTTACTAAGCTTTTTTCTTATTCTTGCAAGCAATCTCTACATTTTTTTCAACATCGTCACATTCTTTAAATATATTCTTTACATTTTTTACTTTTATTTAATCCTTTGGATGCTTTTTCACAGTACCTGACTTCTAGGAAGTGGAAGATTTCTAAGACAGAGGTGGTGTTTCCTGATAGATAATTTTACACTTACTTTCAGCACATTACACGGTTATGAGCGTCTGGAGACTAATTTATTCTCAGCCATTACTTTTCAGTTTCCAAGAGTGAAATCCAAAGGATCCTCACATAATGGATGTCCCCAAATTAACTGTCTGACATACGCCTTCACTCCCAACATGCTGTGCTCTTCCTTGCTTTCTGCAAATTTCCCGGTCAGTAGGTAACTGTCAACCCTGCGGTACTATTTGCAACAGTTTCATTTTATGTAGTGGTATTTAATCTCCCTTTTACAGTCCTTGCAGCCCTAAGAGAATCAGCACACAAACTTCATTGTCCTCAACTTCAACCTGACTGCCCCAGCTGTGCCAGCAGAAATACTCAGTGCAGCTCTTACACGGGCAGAGCTGTCTCTGGCTAGCACTGCCACCCCCCTCCCAGCTCCTGCCTACTCCCATGGTGACTGTTTATTTCTTCAGCATCTATAGTGCTTCAGGCTGAAGAGTTAAGTAACTTCGCAGCCACTTGATCCATTATTAAATGAGAACAGATCTGAATGGATCAAACATACTGCCTTTGGAAAAACAAGGAAGCTATACAAGCTTCCTCTATAACAGGGCTAAACTAGTTAAAAGTATTTCTTGTGACAATTGCTTTACTGCTTTTTCCTGCAGCTCAACTAGCTTGACACATTTTACCTTAGGGATATTTACAAATACTCTGTTTCTATTTTCCCACTGTATAATCTAAATAAGCAATTTTAACAGCCACACAGGGCCAAATGGCAATATGCCTTTGGAGTGGTGGTGAGGGAATCTTGCCACAGACTTACTGTGACTCAAGAAAGAGCATGATACAAGATGTAAAAAATTATCTATGTTTCTAGATTTCCGCTAACTTCCTGGTCCCTTCATTCCCCATAGTGTCATGCCTCCCTACTCTTCCCTGCACTAGCTACTGCTTCCTGACAGAAGTTATACCTGCAGGGCATTCCAACTTCCCCAGTAACAGGCAGAAATCTACTCTTAGTCAGAATTCAGAGGAAAGAAAACGTAGGAACAGAGAGTTCCTGGACAGCCATGATGTAGGGCAAGTGTCTAACCACACCCAGCAAGTCAGTGAACTGCATGGTCGCTACTTCCTCCTTGACCATGTGTCATTAGGAAAGATTTCATAGCGGGCTGTAAAAATGACTGCACAAACAATTTGAAGGAGACTTGAATAAGAAGCTTTATTCTGGTCTTAAGAGGGGGAAAAAACCCAAGGATTTTGCAAATCCATCACAATGCATCTGAAATTGGAAAAAGATACATTGTTTGAAACTCACCCATGCAGGTGTGAAAAAGCTACTGCTCCTGAGGGAATGCCCACCTTTGGAAGACACTGATTAACAGCAGATGCATCTACTTGGGCCCCTTATTAATTCTTCTTCTACCACAGAGTCAGCCTGAAAATGAAACTAGTGGAACCAGAGTTTACATAGAATTTTGGGGGGGGGGGGAAGTAGAAATATTACACGTCACCTTCCCTCCCGCTTCCCTGCTCCCCTCACATATTTGCAACAATCTCAACATCTTTCCATGTTTCAACTGAGATCCAATGGTTTCCCAGTAATATAAGCTGCCACCTTCCTGTCCATTTAGCTAGGGTACCTCACTTAGTGGCAGAATGTGCAGACACAACTTTTGCCATGAAGAGGATTCGGTAAGATTCCTTAACGTCACCTCTTAAGGTCAGGAGGGCTGTCACAAGCAGAGGGTCATCGGCCTAAAAAAAATCCACACATAAAACCAACCTTTTTTTTTTGCACATAGGACAGAATACTTGATAAAGTTCTAAGCTACGTATTTTACATCTCAGTTGTAAGAGGTACCAGTTATAGCTATAGATGACCTCTCTTCCCACTGTATTGGCTCTTTTATGATTTCTCACAATGCTCATACTGCAGTAAGTTAAGTAGCAATGACTAAGCATCCTGTCTCCAGAGTGCTACAGATATCGTCACCACATTACAACCATGACAACTGGGCACAGCAGTAGCAGAGTACACTGCAGTGAGGGCTGGGAAAGAAATGGATCCTTTTTGCCATCAGATAGTGTTAAATCTTGTGTAACAACCAGTGATTACCAGGATGCACGATGTCAACCTGATGCATCACACCAGGAACTCTACTGCCTTCATTCTGCACATGATAGCAGCAATCTTTTAACTTTGGAACAAGCTACTCATTCTGCCATCCCACACACAGCTCACAACAAAAAGCAGGGGAGTAAATTCTTTCAGTCTCCGTGAATGCCCAAGATGATGAACCAGGAAGGGCAATCACAGCCCTGTAGAGATGTTTGGACCTCACACCTGGAATCTGCCATACAAAATGGCAGAAGTAGCCAGGCAAACAGGGTTGATAAAGTGGAAAATCAAAAGGGCTCCACTGACTTCCAGGAATATACCAAA
Organism: Phaethon lepturus; assembly: GCF_000687285.1. Lineage (NCBI taxonomy): Eukaryota > Metazoa > Chordata > Aves > Phaethontiformes > Phaethontidae > Phaethon > Phaethon lepturus. The sequence goes on along the minus strand of NW_010528338.1, from coordinate 47,483 downwards.
GGAAAGGCAGCCCACAGCCAAAAGAAGTGTGAACCCTACAGCAGAACGATCCACGTAAACTTAGTTCTGTGTCAGCAGGACTGCAGGTTTTCTTCCACAAGGGACATTAAAAAACTCACTTCAGTGTGATCAGAACTGTGTCTTGTAGTTAGCAGCAGCAGCATGTTGGTCTTTTGGCACTAAATAATGCAGTGACCTGTAAGAACTTATTCTAAGTTCTGTAAGATGCAAGTGACTAACGCTTGTTCTTTTCATCACGCTAATGAATGGAAGTCCATGGTGAGGTAGCAAGTCATACATATTTTTCCTGGCTTTTATTCTCATAACAGTGTTTATACCAGCCTATACCCCTTTGGTAACTACATGTGTTCCATCATCCTAATGTGTCAAAGCAGCCCGGACTGCTGGCATCTTAAGATCAGCTCTTGCATTGCTCCCACAAGCCGGTGAGAACAGCTGCCACACACTTCCAGTTGGGGCAGCAACGTGCCGCAGCAACTGTAACTTACATGAAAGTCAGCAGGTGGCACCCAGGAAACACTGATGCATTTTACTTGACCACGCTCAATCGTTCCCTTCACAGATTCGATAGTGAATCCCTTCTGCTGCAAGAGTGGCAGGCTATCAAAACTGAACTCCACGTTCTACGAGAGACACACACAACACACCCTCATTACACCCGGTTCCGCTCCTTCAAACGCAACGACTGGCTGCATTGCCCAGATGCTGTACGTGGGCCTATGGCTTGCCAAGTTGCTGCCCTTTGAAACTGCAAGTATCTGTCTTGCTCATTGGCCAGGTTGTCACAAAATACTATACGAAAAGAACAGGATCAGACCTGTAATTTAGTTCTGTGCTCAAACTTCTGTTTTTCAGAATTAGGGCAGCAAACTGCTAAATTAACTTTGTTACTTAATATGATAATGCTAATTCCTCATATTAACCCCTGAAAAATAACCTTTTCTTTGCAAACACTGATGCTTTTATAACGTGAAGTGTAGCAGAAACCCTGAAAGCTGTGTTTTTAAATTTAGACTCAATTTTTGACAGAAAGAACTAATGGCCATTTGTACACTGTCAGTATTCCTTACGGCATCTGACATAAAATTGCACTTTTTATTTCCTTCACCTTCTTAGATGCAAACTGAGTCGTCTGTATAGCTCCAACTTTCAGTTCTGTCATCGCTGGCACTGGAGAACTCTCTCCCTCGATGTACTCCAGAATGAGGAGTATGGACTTCACTGGTTCTTGTGGCTCTAAACAAATACGAATCAAGTAAACTTTGAGACAGTCAAAAGTGAGCAATTATCAGTTTCAAGCAAGCATAAATGATATGAGGATGGTTCAAAACGAAGTGGCGATGTGGCAAATTAATGATTTGGTGTGGGTAAGGAGATCCTCCTTACAGAGTCAGTGAAGAATTAAGCAAAAGGAGGTTTTGCATAATTTGCAATTGCTAACTGTAATTGTTAATTGTTGTATCAAGTTTCATGCTAATTTTCTAGCCCCATGGCACATACATTGTGTGTACTATCTTCCTGCTTGTGTATAGTATGTGCTTGGATTTATTTGTAGCTCAGGAGCTAAGAGTTGATTATATACTGTCTCTGAACACAGATCCTGTCCTAAGAAATTAGGGAAGGATAAACTCCAACCCCTGAAAGTGTGTCTGTTTCATAAGAGTACAACTGGGAGAGTCCAGGATATGTTATCATACACAAAATAATTTTATAAACATTTAATGCAAGTCAGAGAAGTGTCAGAAAGCAAATACATCTCAATACATCATAGTAGTATTAAATTATAATCATTTTTGCAAGGTAAATTGCAAAGACAGAAGACCATCATTAAGATATAATTGCATTAAAATTAAGAGAAAAATCTTTCCTGGAGAGAAAGTTTCCTGCATTTTTTTTGTTGTTTTATAAATATAGGCTATACCATAACACTTATTTGTTCTGATTCTGGAAAAGCTATCTTTAATTTACTTTTTTCTCACAGGATGAGGAACATCCCAATGTCTTATCACTCTCACTGTTTTGTAAGAAAGTGTAAGTGGTAGCACGTTACCTCCTTTTAGTGCTTCCAGTGACGACACAGGTAATGTTACAGCCAAGGACTCAATGGGCACATCTAGTGGAATTCCCCCTTCCACAAACATTGGGTGATCTCTTGCTGCACCCTTTAGGCGGATCACATGGGCTATTTTCTATGTAGGACAAGAATTATTCAAATGCAGGTTACAGCTTAAGTACCAATGTAACTGGAATACTGACACAACAGCATCAGTTACAGAGAAATTATTACATCATCTGCCTATATAAATGCCAAGAGGCCCTGTACTCTCAACGCAAGAATCCTGCACCTTCCCCTTGTCTTGTCAACTCGGGCACTTCTATTTTAAACAACCTTTCATTCTTGGGCAACGTGCCTCAGGAGGGGACTGGACAAACTATCTATTACTAAAGCCACTAAAAGAGGCAAATCTGCTGTGAAAATCGGCTAAAGTTTGTGAACTAGGACCAGTCTCCATTCGTCTTCAGTTTATCCCGATTTGCATTCTTAACCGCAACTCAAAGATAATCTGGAGATACAAAACTTGCAAGGAGAAAAACAGTACGTACTTGCTCACTACCAGTTTCTGCTCTGTGTTTGCAGTGCCTGCTGATGGTCATTAGCTGGCACTCTTCGTTAACTTTTGGTCAGTCCCTTTTGGAACACGGCATAAAGCCACCTGCTATGCCGCCAGCCTGTATGTCCTGACTTGGGCTCCATCTGAGCTCAGCTGCTGCTCTACAGATGGAAATCCCTTCCTCATGCTGAGTGACTGCAGAAGCAGCTCCCCGGTACTCAGCGCACCTGCCAGTTTGCACTGCGCGGGCGTAGCTCCACTCTCTGCTGCCATTAAACGCTACTTGCAGAGAACCCACTTGGCGCTGTGCTCAGCAGTGTGGCAGCACCTAGCTCACATAACCTCTCGTTTACACGAGGAAGTGATGGGGCAGAAGATAGGACTGAATCCCAAGTCACTATTGTTATGAATTAATACTGAACTGATTAATACTGAATACTTACTGAATATTTAAAACTTGAAAAAAAGTCAGTGGGCCTCAAATCTGCCATCTCCTACCTACATCAGTTAATCTAATAAAGATAGTATTTCTGCCTGCAAATGCTGTCCACTAGATATAATTATCTGAAACTCCTACTAAGACCCATGCTGATAAAAATCACTGTAGGTCATATTTAGACTTTGATTTCATAATCCAGGTATCTTGATTGTCTCACCTTGCCAAAGAGCACAACCGTGAGACGGTCAGAATAGTACAGACTTTCATGATCAGGACTGAAAGTAACAATAAAATCCTGACTCTTCCCAGCAGCAATTTCTCCTTCTATTGGAAGGACACTGAACACACTTAAGCCATTATAGTTCTGTGTTCCTGGTAAATAAAATTAAGGATATGAATAAGAAAGGAGGACAGCTCTACTTTACTTCTTCACATATTTTAAACCCATTTTATTTTTGTTGGAACAGCAAACCCCTGATATATGGTTTTGCAGCAAAATAGGGTGTTAGAAATACCAGATAAATCCATCTATCAGTTTAATGCACTCATCTCTAGAGGAACTGAAGAAGCATCACAAATCCTTGCTATATATATATATATTTTTGTTTTTTTTACAGACATGGACATCCCTAAATATAATCTTTAATACGCAATTACTGTGTGGGTTTGTTTAGATTCATACACTAGAACCTCCTTACTTGTGGATATTTGCTCAGGCTGCATAAATTTACAGCTACCCATACTGAAAGAATTAGTACAGGTCCTACTGGGGAAGGAAAATTATGTCTTTAATTTCAGAGATGGGATGTCCCAGGTTTTGACACTGGTG
>NW_010528338.1:0-43551 GCF_000687285.1 Phaethon lepturus | reverse complement strand
TCAGCAGGACAAAGTAATGCTGCTTTATACTTCATGAGTTTTTAACAAAAGAAAAAGGAAAAAAAATTACCGACAAACTCTGTTCTTTGCAAAGAGGACGTAATAAAGGATGGAAGTCTCTGCTGATCTTTGTCCCTCGTTGGTGAGAGAGAATCTAGTTGTATGGAGTATTGCAGGGTCAATGTGGAAGTGTTCTGTATCTGATGACATTAATTTACATGACAGCATTTTCATTAAGAAAATTATCCTCAAGCCTGTAGGATCCATAGTTTGTGAACTGCCTGAATTTATTTTGCTGCATTACTGCACTACTGTGTACCCAGATGCCACCGAAAGCATGTGTTATTGCCACCCATAACTGCCCCCAACAGGGACCAGGCTCCTTTTAAGAGTCTTACAGCAAGTGATGTATTTTGGTTATTGACATACTTAGACAAAATCTGAGAGGAGAAAAATTATGCCTAGATCTTGGCCTGTTTCTGAGTTTCTGGGAATTTGCAGTATATGAATGAGTGAATCAGTTAAACGTCCCTAGACTATACCACAGCAGACCCTCATGTGCTCTTCGTAGGACGAACTTTGCATTTCACACATGTACCTATGTCACTGCTTTGTGTGGACACAGAGCAGCCTCAATTGTGATAGCAGTAATAGGCAGAATAAAGAGGGCAAATCTTTCTAACATTGGTAAAAGAAAAGCCATTTCTGACTTCAAATCTCTCTGCATACTGATCTACAGAGAAAAATCACACAGGCCATTTCTTGTTTTCTTTTATAGAAGCTACTGGATCTCTGTTGGTTTTGTATAGGCTGCAGGCGGACAGAAGCAGCTGACAAGACCCTCTCCGCTCAGGCATTTGTTACCTTTGGCCTGAAACTGTCTCAGCGTCAAATCACTCTGCCATACATGCTTTTAAAGCTCTGTTGTCTAGTTTGCCACTCCGCCTGACCTTCTGCCAGACTAGAAACTACAGAACTCCTCTTCCTCCTTACAAAAATTGCTGATGTGCTTTCCAGTTCAGCACAGAGGGATTTACCTTGAACGTGGAAGTCACCTTCTCTCTGGCTATGACATATCCCATATTGAGTACTTCTTCCACAGAGCAAACAATTGATGGCAACACCCCGTGACCAGTGATACTTAGGGTTAGATTGGTTTTTGCCGCCTGGATGTCCAGCTTTTCAAAAAACTGACAAAAGAATGACTGTGTTAGCCCATTTGCTGAAGGACAACCCCCCTCAATTGCCCCACTCCCCCCCGCCAATGGCTATTACTATTGAACTTCTGGATTTAGTGCACAGACAAAGATAAAATGTTGGGAGGAGCTACGCACAGGCAACAAAGTTTGTATTATTATACAGCCTCATCCCGGTCAGTAATATGTGTACATGACACAGCCCGTTACACCTCTCCATCTCTCCTCTTTTCTCCCATTACCATTGTATCTCTTACTCACCCATTTATTCTCATTTGGACAAAAAGAGATGAGGAAGGTTTTACTTTCACCTGGCTCAAGCATTCCAACTGGTCTGACCAACAGGAAGGGACCACTGGGATTCAGAACTGAGAATCCTAGCTAAAATAGTACAACTCAAGGAAAAGAGTTTATATGCAGAGATTGGGGAAAAAAAATTAAGAACAGATTCTAAGTATTGTTCAGACAAAAGATGTAAAAATGAACCATCTATAAGCTTTTTCAGAGATCAATAACTAAGAGAAAAGAAGAACTATTTTTTTTTTCCCCCCACAGAATTCAAAGAGCTGCAAGATCTTTTGCCAGTTAATAAGATCTTCATGTAACTCCATTTCCAGATTTTGCCTAGAATGGGTAATTAACACCCGAACATCCAGGACATGCCTTCTCCTATTTTCTCCCACACAGCTTAACAAGCCAGTATAGCAGCCCCTTCTTACAAGGCATTCAGAAATTCAGAGAAGCATGCAAAACAACTGCAAAAATTCAGTTGTTGGTTCTGTTTCACATGTACATAATACTATACTGAAACTAGCTTTGTCATCAGTACCTTGCACTCTTTAGAAAGTGGTTAAACACTTCTCAAGTTTGGTTCTATGCAGAATTATTTCCAGTTAACAAGGGGGAATGGAATTAGCTTTCTAGTAGGTCACTTCGGCTTGTCCAATATATTCTTCACATCACTTCCTGCCTCACTCATGTGAGTGTATGGGCTGAAATCTGCTACCTCCTCTGTGCTTCAGTGTCAAACAACAGTTCCCACAGATAAAGACTCAAACTAAACAGAAGCTGAAAGGCACACTAACTTACATGTTCCAGACAAGGATACTGCCAGCTTCTCTGGGGAGAGATTTTGTATTGTAATGTGCTTCATCATTCTGTGGCCTAACATGAATGAAAACATTTCAAAAAGTGATGATGCTCACTCATGCGCTACCATTCCTTCTTTTTCACTCATGCTTCTACATGAGCCAAACATTCATTCCCTTCCTATGGCTACATTAGTCATAGCTCGCCAAAATACTTTCAAATTTGGATAGTCACTTGTAGAGCTCCCAATTCCATGTTTTGGGATTGAGTCTGCGTTTTACATGCCTTGGCTGGCCAGGTAGGCTCCTAATTTTCCACCTAAGTACTTATTACAGGGCTAATTTCTATATTGACTTTTGAAAGTGAACTAAACAATGTAAAAGAAAACACAAAACTATGCTCAGAAGAAATTAATGTCACACAGAAAAAAAAAATCAAAACTTGAATTCCAATTTCATACCTACTGCAACATCACCAAAATTTACTGTGTTTCTTCCATTATCTGAAGTGACCACAACAGATGGTGCTACGGCTGGACAGTGCAACTCCAAATACAAGGTGTTGTAAGGGCTACAGAGATAGTAAAAAGATATTTGCTCTTGGATCATACTGAAATAAAAACTATTGTCAGAAATCGGTTCTTATTCTGTTCCTATCACAGGATATCATTAAATTGGTATTACAAAACAATATATAATTTTTGGTGGCTGACTTCTTTGTGTATGCCTAAGCAGAAACATGAACTACATCTGGCGCTAATTTTTTGTACAATTATTCCTTAAACTGCTTTGATATTCATGTGTTTGATTCTTAACCAACTAGCGGGTTGTAAGCATGAGTTTTTACCACTGACCTATGAAGTAATCAAGATCAGAAAACAAATTTCCTCCCCAAATGAATGAACAGGCCCACTGTTTCCCCCTCAAATTTATGAACTATCATGAATTGCACATATCTAATTGCAAATTACCTGCAGCTTAGGTTTTCAGAGCCTTTCTTTTCGTCGATATGTCCGCTTGCAACAAAGCATGGTATGATGTATTTTTCAAATCTCCCACTGAAATTCCTCATCAGAAAAGCCTGGGCTGCCATATAAGCATCAGAACTAGAAAATCCAGGAATAAGAATCATTTTAGTAAGTGAGAGACCACGGGGGGGGGGCGGGCAGAAATCAAATAGATATCTACTCAGCTATTTGTGTTTACTGTTTCTTAGTCAGATGATCAAAATTGAATATAACAGTGAAACTAAGCAACTGTCTTGATGCACAATAATGGACCCACCCTACTAGGTGGGTATAAGAAAGAAATAACCCTACTAAGAAAGAATTTAAAAATTATAATTAATGGACTGCGATGAATAGGGGATTTTAGTCAAAAATATTTAACAACCAATACAGCCAAATGCCTGGTGTTTAAGCATGTATTTACTCCCAAACACTTCTGAATTCCCCAGATTAGGCAGAAGTGTGGTTCTAAAAAGTTGAATTATATGCTAAAACAAGGACCTCAAGTACCAGATTTTGCATCGAAGTATACAAATTTCTAGATTGCTCATGCTATCAATGTTAATTCTCACTGAGGTACACATATTGTAAAATGACTATTTAAAACACACATTTTACAGCGTCATTATATTTCCAGGACTGACGATGACCATGACTAATATGATGGACTATGTAAGCCCTCAAAAAAAAAAAATTTAATCCAAACCCATGGACCCGTGGATACGGGCCATCAGATGATTTCCATCTGGGTTGAATGTATTCATCTCTGTTAGACCTACTCAGAAAAGGTGTATTAGTAGTAGTTTCTTTTGGTAACTAAGTTCAGCTTTCTAGGTGCTCTTTAAAATAATACCCGTGTTGGTTCAGTGGAATTTACCCATACAGCCACATCTCATGCTTTCTGATATATTCTTTGAAGTCTTCAATCCCTCTGATGCATAAAGGAATTCTTTGCCTTACATGAGAGGGTACAGCTGTGTGGCTTAAAAGCAGTGCTAATTTTGGAAACAGCCTTTCAACATAGCTAAAGCTCTTTCTTCTCTACAGTTTGCTTTCTTGTCTACCTATAGGTTTTAGTACATTTATTAAACTACTTATAAACAGAATGTTTTCTATGTAGTACAAGATGCTTTTGCTGACTTACTCAGGCTTTAACTCTTCGGATTTTGTTTGTTCAGAACTATATAGAGAAGTTTGGCATTTACTGCCTCCATCCCTTACAAGCTGTCTGGAAGACTGCTGTCTGGTAATGGAAACGCTTAATTTCTTTCCCTCTCTCTTTTCATCTTTCTTCCTTTTCTGCAAATACACAAAGACATTATACGCTGAGGGTGATCACTGGTAATCCAATCAAGACATCAATTTACAAATACACAGTCCCTGTCCCGAGAATACAGAGGTGATAGGAGTGCATGAAACAAGGTAACAGCAGTAGGATTATGGTAACGAGCCATAGACAGAGTAGTTATTACATATATTTCTAATACTGTAAAATTAAGTTGACATGGACATATTTTACCTCATCTTAAAAAAAGAGTTCCCCTATTGGAGCAGATAAGTGAAAGACGGTGTCTTTCATGGGAATTTTACCTATTTATCTCATAATTAAAGACAACCATAGGTGCTCACATAAATTAACTAACACACAGCATTGCATATAAAGTCCATGTATGCTGTAAATCTGCAAGAAGTGTAGAAACTTTTTTTTTTAAAGAGTATTTGTAGCTAGTGTTTGCAAGAAAATCCTCTAGGAATGCTTTTGAAATTGTTAGAATGAAATTAAATTATTACTCAGTGAACAGACTACACGTTTAGTGCAACAGTACAGTCATACACTTGTCCTTTACAGGCAAGTCTTACATGGATCATGAGTTTGGGCATCATTAATATGCAAATAATTTTGTGATAAAAATATCATCCAGAGAAAGAAATATCTGGAAGTAACAGACCAACAGCATATGCTAGTTCTTAGCATTCCTTACTTGTATTTCTGCCCCTGCCGCAGCTGCTCTGCAAAGCCTCCGAATTGCCTCTTCTCTGATTAGCTGATCTGACAATGTTGGTCTGAAGGACACTTGAATCAAGCTTTTCTGGGAGCATGAGAGCATACACAAGAATGATAGGCAAAATTCAGCCTTCCTACATGTGTTATACCTACAAAGCTCAATAGCAGCATATACATGACAGCAAAAAATTAACAAATAAAACAATTTTTTTCCAAGTGAATAAGGTGATCCTAAGCATAAGGTCACTTGCAGCTGTGTTACAGTGGGCTAGTTTTACATGACCAATATTTTTGATATTTAAACGTTCTTCAAATAAATCATAAATAATGACAACACTGGGGAAAGAACATCCAGAGCGAAAACTCCCATGAAACATTAGCCATATTTGATGGTTAAGCCCTGATGTCTGATTTAAAACACTATTTCAAACAATACAAAATATCCCAGCTATTCTAATAATAAGTTATGTTTCAATTACAAGTGACAGCATTTGTAGGGATGTAGATGATCAAACGACTTGGCAGAACACTTGATGTTTAAAGAGAATTTACCTTCCCAGGCAACACGGTTCCAACAGAAGGTGTAATTGTCACTGGACAGTCTCCTGGCACACAGAATTCAAATGAAGTGGGTCCAACAGGGGCAACTTCCCCATTGCCAATTCTTGGGACAGCATGAGTAAAGTGGTCGACACTCACATGGGAATTCATCACATATAGTGTTGCTGTAGACACACCATTTAAAGCTGTGGCAGCAAACTGAACTAAGGAATGAGACAATTCAAGAGGTGGGTGGACTCCAACTGCTTTGCATGACAGCTTGAATTGTCTAAAAATAAACACATGATGAATTGTCTCAGCATAAAATAGTCTTTTAATCAGCCCAGAAAATAGGGAACTAATCCTGTAGTCCCTGTTTAAGCAGAATTTCAAGCTTGCAATGGGAATTTTGCCTAAAGACGAACAATAATACTATCTATTTTTAATGCACAATTGGCTAGAGTCCCTACTTGAATTCTTCCTCTGTGAACTTCTGGAAATATATCCAGTCACATCAAAGTTTATGCCATCATTATTTTAGTAGCATTAGCTTAATAGTATAAATCATTAAAAAAAAAAAAAATCCTTCCATAATTCTGCTGAAAAAGCAAGCAGAACATTGCAGGTTAAGACGACCTGGGGCAAACTTGCAGCTTGGATATGTGACAAGGATAAACTTCAGGTGGGATAGGAAATGTCATCTCAGTAAAGACAGACACGTAAATGAAGGATGAAACTAACAGGCATTGAGCAACTCTTGACAACAGGAGAATTCCTACCTGCCTCACATTTTTATCCTAGCCTTACCTCTTCAAAGTAGGCAGGGATTTACTTTCTAAACTAGATTAACAGTGGAAATCCAGTGTGATTTACACTTCTAGATTACCTACTAATCAATCAGTTTCTTAACATACCTATTCATCTCTGACTTGCAGGTTATTTCAAAGCTGTACTCTTTTGCCTTGTTAGCTTTAAAGATTATGTCCAATGTCAGGCTTTCAAGGGGAAGAAGAATTCCAAATCCATCATTGGGTTGAACTTCAACAAACTTCAAAATGGCAGGATAAGAAATTGTTTTTATTAAAACAAGAAATTATTAATTAAATGATCAAATTATTAAATAAAGACAAGACACTACTGGCAAGATAAGAAGATTTTGTTATTAAATGTACAGATGTCAGGAAAACAGAAACCTTCTTGTGAGAAGCTTTCATTTGAGTTAGTGACTAGCATCTGACTGACGTGCAGATTTCTCATCTCAAAGTAACCTGAAAGGCAATAAATCCATTAACCCAGACTTCAGCAGAATCTCTTCCCCAGCTTCTTACCATCTATGGTCATCACCTTCCTCTTTTATTTACTCTTCATAAACAACTGAATGAAATGTGATAAAAATCTCAGCAGTTCCCCCTGCATCTTTGAAGAGCTGATTGCTGTATGGTGTGCAGATACCATAGTGACAGGTACCAGTTTAATATCTACAAATGTATATATATGTTTGTGTTTATGAGTTGATGATGATTCAAGAATGTCTCCCCATCACATTTTAAGCTAATCATGAAACAAATGCTGTGAAGTAAAGCTTTAACGAAGCTGAAGATTCCAATTTCTTTCAGCTAACTCCTTGATTGCAGTCCCTAAAGCAGCAGAGAAAGGGAGAACGCCTAATTAAATGTCAGGTTCCTCTACCTCCGATTCCAATATGCCAAACCATTTCACACTGTGATCATCATGCTATTATGAATTTTGAACAGCTAACTTTTTGCAAAAAAGAAAAAATACTTCAGTAGACCTAGCCCATGTGAAATTGGCAGCTCCTGTGATTAATTTAGCTTCCACATCAAGTTACAGTCAGTCAGAAAACACCTAGGCATGGTTGAGGCCATGATTCCCAATAAGACATGGCCATCCTGCTTTAAAGACAAAGTGTTTAGGTATCTGGATGCAAACTGTGTGATATTCTTCAGCCTCAAGGCCAAAGCAACATCCCTAAGCCTGTTTTATTTAGTAGTATAAGCAACCCGTGAGTCTGAAAGAAAAGTGCACCAGGTATTCTGTTAGTAGATTTCTTGGTGTAAAAAATAAGTATTCTAATAGGAGAAAGTTAGCCTAGTAATGTTATGTAGGTGAGAATAATAAAATCTCCTCAAAGATGTTTATACTGCTTGGAAAATGCTTAGGGTATAAGATGAAACTTACACAAACCAGTACCAGAACTAATCTGCGTGTTTCCACAGTGCTTCATGCAGAATTATTTCCATGGCTTTGCAAGAAACAGTCATGATTTATTTACACTCACATGTTTTCATAAGAATTAAATATATTTTTATACAAGAAGATGTGTGTGGTGGATAACTACTTACTTCTGGAAGTCCCACAAATCCAAACTCTTGTGGCAAAATGGATTTGTTTGTAAGCACGATGTTTGCCTGCACAGCTTCATAGATTGTGCAATATCCAAAATTGATTTGTGCTGGACTGATTTCCAAATCAGAAGTAGTAACAATTGCATGGACAGTAAAATTAACTTTTTTAGCCTGAAACAAATGCGAGAGCACAGGATAAAATCCTCCATCCGTAGCATTATAAGGACAGGATTTAAGTAAAATGTTATCCAAAAAGATAACTGCAAAAAAGTTATCCTACTCTTTTCCTTGACAATAACATAAGTAAAGATAACATATTTATCTTGAACTTCAGCCTCATTGTTCTCCACAAATAAGCAATAGGAAATGTGTCTGACAAGCAAAATTTTGAAAAAAAACCCAACCTGTATGTAAATTCCGTATGTTAGAATGGGATCACACCTGCATGTCCAGGAAATGTAAACTCTAAGAGTGTGCTACATCTGCAGTACAGATCAGTAAAAAAAAAAAGATTGTGCCATGGTATCCGATAACTTTCTAGTACAAAATGAACTACTAGGGAATAGATGAGCACTGACTAGAAAGGATTTAATTTTCTGTATTGTAAACAAGCTGACAAGAAGAAACTATCAAATCTATATCGTCACTTTAAGCACCTTTTACTATTATCATAGGATTTCAACTAGTAAAGAAGTAATCCAAGATCAGGTATCATTAAGTGAACGTTCACCAAAATAGTTTACATCTATTTTCAGTCTGATAACGAGCACAACAAAATCACTAACCTTATCCACAATCCGTATTGCCACTGGAACTTCCAGGACTCTTGTCTCTTCATTAAAATAACTCCCTGCATCTTCAGGAAGAGAATGCCTAAAAATCAAAAAGTACATTCAGTTTCATAAAAATATTTTTACTATTTTCTAGCTAAGGGGAATAATAAATTTTTGATGGATGTATTTCTGAACTAAAAAACCCAAAACAAACCTGTTGCTTAAGGCCTAAAATTTTTATTATTCACAGCTTTTAATCTTAACACAGTATTTGTGCTCAAACAGGAGTATTCACATCTATAATTGGTTAAGCGTCAACTCCAATGCTTCAGTGAAGTCTAGTCTAACTAAAATCTTGTATGCAAGGTATATGCAAATATTAGGGAAAATGGTGGAAGAATGGTGGAAGAAAATACCAATGAAAAATTAGTGACCTATGAATTTCCACCTCTGACCAAGAAAAAGAAGATGCAGTCAGATCAGAAATATTATGCACTTGTCACAGATTTCCTACAGAAGGGCATACCTCCAGACAATCTCCTCTCAGGAGGTATGCATGGGTTGCAAGAGTACCTAGCACCGAAGTTAGAATAGTTGAACTTGTACGTTAATGTTGCATTTTTCGTTTTTTAAAGACAGGATTTTGGACACACAGAAGTTTAAGGGAGTTATTCACAGAGGTCTGCATCCCTTCTTAAAATGCCATCCAGTCATTTAATATTCTGAAAAATTTAAAGCGTACTTTATAATCAGAATATAAGCCTTCTGCATCTTTGCTGCAACCACAGCACATAACCAACTGCACCTAGGCAAGCGTTTCCTTTTGACACTGATGTTAATTACCAGCCAGTTTGAGGCAGAACCAATTGTACCACAAAGCACAGAGACATAAATGAAGTGAAACAAACCTGGCGAGCAAGTGTCTGATTATATACCACGTTAGTAATGTGTAAGAAATATGAGGGTTTTCTGTAGCTGAAGCATCTTGCTATCATAAGCTCTATTTCAGAGCTTCAAGCCAAGACAATACAAAAGCTCTAGCATTTTTAGCCCTGCTGGTCTATTTATAGTGTCTTACAGCATCAGAATGAATTGCTTCCTGTTCTTAGGTCTCTACAATGATAATGTTCCTACTACTACTACTGGAATTACATGCAATTTTTTAATGTATTGTTAAAGAATAGTTAATGAATAAATAGCACCCACTCAATCACCATGGTGATCTGAAATCTTGCTGGCTGTTATTTTGCAAGTCTGAAATGTGACTTTAGAAGGTGATCTTTAAAGGTATTGCTAAGTTGTTTAAAGATAGGAACTGTAGTTAAATACAAAGTAGGAATAAAGCATCAGCTTTCACTTTGTCACAGGACGGCAGAATAGCAGAAGAAATTAATGTATTACAAAATAATTGAGAGGGAAAAAATCAATTGCAACTGCACATACAGTGATGGACTCTAAATTAGCTGTTATGCCTTGGGGAAAAGATACTGAAATCCTTCCGATAGTTCTCTGAAAATGGCATCTTCATGCTTAAAAGCAAGGAAAGAGAAGCATAAGAGACAAATCAGATTTAGACTGCCAGTATCTGTAGACCTAGTGCCAAATGCAGAAAAACTAAAAAGATGTGGTATTTGGGAACTCCGAAAGTCAGCAGATTAGAGAACTTGCCTTCAAATAAACAGAAAATGTCTGCTTCAAACACCCAGAAAATTATGAGTATTGTAACATCTGACCAAGCATTTCAGTGTACACAAAATACTCAGGAGAGCTTCCCAAGCCTTCAGTCATCTATCTGTTCACTCAGTATCACTGAATGACTGTTTCTTTTTACTTTTGTATTACTTACAATAAAGCTACTCTTTCTTCTGAGAAAACCAAGCTTGTAATACTAAGTCAGTGAGGAGGCATTACAGAAATGTGTCACTAGCTCAGTACTTCACACCAGCTTGTAGCAAGCTCATCTTTCTCTGTCATACATGCACTCCCCATGTGTTAGGTCTTTTAAAACCGATCTGTATACTGAAACAGCCAGATACTTATTTCGTGTGTCAGAAATGCCTTAATCTCATCAAATATCCTTTCTGAAGCTTGCCCATTTTTCAAAGGAAGATTAATGTCCTAAATCCAAGCTATGCTTCTATCCACTCAGAAAGTGTAACAGTGCTTTACAGCATCTGAAGTTTAGGAACTGAAAAATGTAATAATAATGGTTACTGTTGTTGTCATTTGATAGGATTTGAGATGTTGGAAGAACTGTAAATACTTTTAGTTCTTTGAATACTAACCTGGAAAAAATTTCAAAATAAGTGAATAGACTCTCAATTTAGAATCCAGAGATGCTGGGCACATCAGTGAAGATCCAAATATACTTACATCAATGCAACTAGATAACGTATATAAAAAAAGCCGCAGGTTTGCAGCAGCAATCAGTGCAGAAGCTGCCAAAGTAATTGGCTGTACACCAGAATTAAGATCTATATAATTTAATTTATATTTCAAAATGAATGTCCTGCTAAATTCTTTAGGAGGGCAATGATAGGGTAAATAAAATTAACAGTGGTCAACAGGAACTCTTGTATTTAAATTTTGAAAAACTAGAATTCTTTCTTTCCTATAAGTGAGTTACATTTCTATATGCAGATGTATCATGAAACGGGGAAGCGAAACTTGCCGCAACAAGGTTTTTAGCATCTTACAAGATGTCATATAAAATGCCACATGAAATTCAAGATCAATACATTCATATTTTGGAGAAGAATGTACATGGGTAGGAAAGAGATGAACAGGAAGCCCAACCATTCTTACCTTAATTAGCAAGCACAGGAGTTCTTGTCCAGAAATTATTTAATCAGTGATGCATGAAGTAGCCACCTGCCTAGATAACCTCTCTCTTGTATAAGAATAGAATAGCTTCCCCACAGAAATGGGAGCAGCCTACCAGGACTGCAACTGCTAAGATTTTCACACTACTGCTGTCACCACAGGAAAAGCATTTCCTCACAGGTAGGTGATCCAAGTTAATTTCCTCCTTGAGCATCTGGCAACTTTTACAGGAGAGAGAGGAGGGAGACCAGGACTGCAGTGACACAGCAGTGTGAAGTCCAGCCTGCTACAGCATGAAGGAAGAAAAACTTTGACCTGCTCAGATTTTCGACTGACAGCCTCCTACAGATATTGTCTTAAATACTGAAAAGTTTAATGTTGTTAGGTTACCTGGGCAGAAACTTCAGTTGCACACTGAAGGATGACTGAGCTTGAATGTAACCTGTTTTTGGAAGCAGCTCCATGTGCTTACTCAATTCTTTGCATACTTCAAACTTCAAACGCAGGGTAGCTTTTGCTCTGCAAATAGATCAGACATGCTTAGGTGGCTTTGAAGCTACCTGTACTGCCACCTCAGCAACATTTGCTCTTGCAGTTTGATGTTCCCCCTGCACCCACCCTTGTATCTCTACTCTACATTACAACTATTCCAAACATCCTTTGAAAATGATGGGCATGTAAAACTGCTGCAGCAAAATCACACAGTTGTATTCTCTTTTAAGATAAGTACAGAAAACAAGATTTTGGAAGTACTGTAAGTAAACCCAGCTGTATTTCAAACAATGTACATAGCTGATTGAAATACAATTATCAAAGTGCAGCACAGTGGTAAGTCAGGTCAGGGGAAAGTCAAAGCCAAATTATTGTGAAACACCAGCTCATTATTTGCTCCTAACATACATTCGCTTTAGCTGAATCAACAGGAATGACTCAAGATGAAAAAGGAGTGAATTAAATAGTTGTGAATTCACAGATCTCTTGTAACTTCTCCTCTAACAGCAGGGACTCTACAGGGCTAGAAGTCACAGTGTGGCTAAGCTGGTAGCACCAGTTCCTCTGCTAGAACTTGTGATCAATTTGCCCTATGAATGGCATACTGGAAGCCAGGAAACATCTCCCTGTTTACTGAATTCTGGTCATATTATAATACAGTGATAGCCACAAACCATACCCTGCTTTGGAATTTTATGCCTATGTGCAAAATTGCCAAGCAATTTACAAATATTTCAGCTTGTCATTTTCCTTCTCTTGGACTGGTTTACAAGCTGTCAGTCCAGATGGTCTGCTCTAAATCAACAGCTATAGCATGTGGCACTGGGAGCCTGGAATGATTTCTGACTGTTGACAATCTAAGAGAACTATATACTACTTCATTAAATCAGTGTAGATTATAACCTGCCAAAGAAATTACTTTTCAAAGTGATTTATATTGGACAGGATTCTGCTAAGACACTTTCACCCTTCATGCTGCTTATTTATGCTTCCTGATGACTGTACTCTACATGACCAGGGAAAAAAACCCCAACAACCAACCCATAAAAAACTCCAAACCAAAACCAAAACCAGTATTAACTAACATATTGCAATTCTACAGAGCTTGCTGGGGCACTTAAGTGCCAGGAGTTACCTAACTAGAAAACTTCATCTTCTACTTATGCTATAGACTACAATGTCATAGATTGCAGCAGCAATAAGATACGTTCTTTCTGCTCTGTCAGATGTTTGTGGTACTGGTGGTGAATGAAAGGACACTGTAACACATCATCTCCCTCAAGTCTGGGTTAGATTTTGCCCTGAAAATCTAAAGAATTCTCTCTCTACAAATCTTAGGTATTTTTTATTTTACTTTATTTTCAATAATTACTTAGGAATTGGAGCAGAAACTTGTAAGAATATTCCTGTGTAGTAGGATTATTTAAGTATCTAATTAACATTTAAAGAATCTATGTTCTAGAAGTTATACTAAATAAGATTTCACATCTACTGCATATGAACTTTAGTTCTCACTAGCTAAGGCACTTCAGCAGTTGTCAGACAAGCAGTCTTTTCAGCTGCGCTATGGTAACCTTGTCTTTGGTTTCCTTCAGTGAACGGTCGCTATGAGCGTTAGTTCACAGACAACACTGCAGTAACTCTTGAGCTGATACACAGTTCACATGTAAAGCTGTTGTAACAAATTATTATATTTCTTTGTACATGACAGCAGTTTGGACACTTCTTTGCTAGCCTGATAATTGCCCTTGGTTCTGGATCCTTTGTGCATATTTCTAGATCACCTTTCCCCAGTTTTTCACTAGTGCAATTAAAATACCGCTATGGACTAGTCTAACCTCTGAAATAGTTTTTGACTGAGAGTAATTTACAGCTATTTTCAGTAGCTTAAATTAATTCTGTTTGAGAAGTGGTTTGACATGTACCACATAACAACAATGAGGAATCCTCTTTCTGATACATACTACAGGAACATTTCAATAGCTACTGAAGGAAGAAACTTCTCAGGCACCACATCTAACTGAATGATGAAATCGTCTCAACTTTTTATCCTGCAAAAGTAGATAATGATATTCCTACACATGAAATACAGTCATTTCGGCTCAAATTCAACGTATAACAAAGACAATTTTTCCTGACTATGGAGAACTGGGTGATAAATCAAGGACTTGATTTGCCAAGGTACTAAGGACAGTATAGCACATATTAAGTGCTCTTAATTTAGTGAAACTTGGTGAAGGAGCAGCAAGATTTTTCCCTCAATTAAGAAGTTTTGCCCTAAGCAATTTGACAGCTTCTATCTTTGGGATCCCCTTGAAATCTTAAGTTTTCATTAGGAGAGTTATTCTGCTTCTATACTTCTAAGTTTTATCCCTGGGTTATCTAGACCAAGTAAAATCACTTATATAACAACAACTTGTGCTTGTCATATCTGTAAGCTGAATTTCTGAGATAACAGCTTTACTCATTTCTTTCCAACTGTGAAGAATTTCCACAGTCTGTAATTTGGGTAAGAGGTTTAGAATGGATGCCTTCTACAGAACCAATCTCTCCCCCACCCTCCCACAACCCCACCCCAATCATATTTAAATAGAATCTAAGAAATGCAAATATTTAAAATAAGCATTCCATAGTGACTGCATTGGGTAGAGGAAAGACACCCAGCACCTCAAGCCAATTAAGAGAGTAAAGGTTCACATAACCACTCTGTAATAGCATGAAGTCTCTGGGAGCCAATGAGCTGAAATATTACCTTTATATTACAGCACAAACTGAACCAGTCTTCAGTCATTACTGTCTTCTACTACCAAAACACCCAGATATTTTTTCCTCTGTAAATTGGTATTTGGTCACTACCTGTGTAATTACAAGGTATCTGTCACTCCAGTGCAGTGCTTAATGCCTATATGGGTTAGGAAAAGTTGTACCCTTTCCATTTTATTTATAGTAAATGCAAAAGGACTGACATGATTTATCCAGCATCATATCCCAAGTCTGGAAAGACTGGTGATTGACCTTCTCAGTAAAGAACAGTTGGCATGAGGCTGACTTCCAGATCATAAGTCTCCCACGGACTCTAATTAAAGGTAAAACTGCTGAGAAATAACAAAATAGTATTTCATAAAATTTCCTGGGTAAATCAATTATACCCAATGTGCACTTAATTTTAGACACATTTATCTCCCTAATGCTTAGTGTTCAAATTCCACATGATGAAATGCTGTGAGGTTGCTATTCGCTAGGGACTTTACAGTTATACCACAGGACACAACGTAGGAAATCTTGTAGCAGTGGAAAGGTATGTATTAACCTACATACTTCATAGCTACGGTTGGTCTTGGGAATCTGGGACAGTAGGATACTCAAGTCCAATTTGCACAGCAGTGTGGAACCCAGAGGGCTTGTAATCAGGATGTCCTCCTGAAATGCCAAGGAAAAAAACAACCTGTTCTTCAGCTTCCTATGATGACAAGACGGGTCTGGCAAAATAGAACCTCAAGACATCACGAGTGACTTAAGATCTCATTACTTAGCTATAGAAGGCAGCCGATAATGAAAGAGTGGCTCACCTGCTTTGAATGACAATGCAATCCTGATAAAGTCGGTCATACATACAGATCTTTAAATCAATGTTGGGATTGGGCACCCAAACTGGCACATCAATAGAAACTCCAATGGCACTAAAGCACAGCTGTTAATACATAAATCAAGAGTGTAATTATTTTTCTTAGTCTCAAATTCTCACTGATTTAGACAGAGTTCTGAAATTAGGCAAAGCTATGAAAATCATTTGTAAAAAAACCTAGATGTTATGGTGTCCCAGCAGAAAAAAGAATGATACTTCCGTTTGGATTCTTTGAGAGAACATAGCATGCTGCCCATGATGTTGAAAAGAAATATTTAAAGTGCACTTAGTTTAAGTGAATGGGCCATAATTCAGAAACTCAAGAGACTGCAGCTTGTTTAGCCAGCAAAGAAATACAGTAATGGCAGCAGAGTGCTGTACTTCCTATAAGAACCTTAGTTCTGACATCAGTGATCACATAGCTCAGACTTGGATAAAACGATCCTGAAAAAGACGGTACTCATAGGAGCCTGCAGTATGTTCCTGCAGCTCCTTTTGTAGAGTATTCCATCTGTAGACCATGGGGAGAGCCAAGACTGGCCTACTGAGCTTCTTGGAAGTTTTTTCTTTATTTTTTTGGCAAGCTTCTGTGAACTGTTCCCAGGCAGAATTTGGCATCCAGTAAAGTGTGGAATCAAAATATGCTAAAGTGGTAACTAAAGTTGTCATCTCTTCCAGCTTTCACACATCAGTTTCACTACTGCATGCTAAATAATTCCAATTCTGATATATCAGAAAGAAAATAAACTACGTGGGTTGGGAACAGAGAAGAATACTTTTGTATTTGTTTCCATGACATTAGATGTTTTCCAGTATAATGTCTGATAAAATGGGAATATCATGATTATTTGCATAGAAATTTAAAAGAATCAACACGTTTAATAACCGTACTGCATCAGAAAGAAGGGCCACGATTTACAAAGTTACCTCTCATCAAACCACATAATACATAATCACGTGGTACCTCACTGTTATTTCTTATAATGTTCATAAACATATCTGTCCTCTACCTCCTTCTGTTTCTAAGGTTCTGAGCTCTTTTAATTCTTGCGAAAAGCAGAAGTAGCAGGATTTGAAACTCTTTTTCTACAGTGTTTTGAAGCAAGGCTTGCACAAAAATCACTCACTGGTTTGCAGTCTGAGTCGTCAAACATGATCACAAACTCTGCCCGCACATCCCCAGGGATAGCTGGGACAAATACAATCTGAAGTTTGACTGAGCTGAAGGGTCCAATTTCACCTTCTGTAACCTAAACAAGAAATAACATGTTTTTAATGAAAATCTGACGGTATTACTGTAGTTGGCTATAAATTGTATTGAAATAAAGCAGCAGCATATACTCATACTATACAAATACTCTATTACACCTAGTTTGTAACTAGATTGAATGCACTATGCAAGGGAAAAATCAGTATCAGTAGCTCTCTAGGAGATTTACTGTGGGGAGAAGACTTGGCATGACACATGGTTTCACAATCATGCATGGTCAGAATCTTACCGAGAGTCTCGCTTTACTGCAAGACTCTGTATGATAGCTAGATAATGTGGTTTACCAAAGTGTTTCCACCATATATTTGTGAATATGTAACTAAAACATGGAGAAGCTGTCTTGTGCTACCGTGCAAAGATCTGCTCTGCTGATTCCAGCATTGGAAGTCCACCTGCCTTTTGTATGGATAGGTAGAAGCCATAAATGCTAGTATGAACTAGTATCTGGACTCTCACACCCAGATTTTTTAATATGGCTCAACTTTGACATTTCCCAGACATTCTTCCTGCCTCATCTTTTGTGTTGTCACTGGACTTTGTATAACCTCGGAGCAACACAGCAGAAAAATCAGTTTGAAAAAAAAAAAAGTTAAATTATGAGAACAGCATCTTCCAGCTCAAATAAATCTTTATAGATCAAAAGAAAAGGCAAATATGTCATGTAATTTCATTTTAAGAATTAACTGTGATACAGTGAAGACCAGTGGGCTTGAAATTGATCATGTACTTAAGTATTTCCCACCAGATCAAAAGCAATTTATTTGATATAGGCTTAGTCTAGTGAAAATCTTGTCTGTATCTCAGGATATTCATTACCTTTCCAAGCATAATTTCGACTGGTGTTTCTTCAGAAGAAAGTTCCACTAAATTATGTGCATTGTCTGTGTCTAGAACCAATCTGGAGTTTAACACATCTTGACCAAATTGTTCTGGGGAAAAAAAAAAACACCACAAAGAAAACTCCACAAAATGCTGGATGTGTGCATCTATTCACTAAACAAAATTATCAAACAGAGCAGAAATACATTGATTTTGGTCAATATTGCAAATACAACAACACATGTAAGTAACGTATATATTGGGAAATATGTCTAGAAGGACATTTCTGTTTGGCAATATGACCTTGTCCTAGTCCAGAAGGCACCTGAGCTTTCCACTGCAGAATAACAATACTAATGTTTCAGGAGGATAAAGTAGATATTGGAGACTGTTACATCAAGGAATGCAAATTCAGCCAAAAGCGTGAACTGGGCTTCAAGAACAATTTCAGCGGGACAAAGCCATGCAGTCAGGAGGACCTACAAAGCAAGTGGAAGTGCTGCTTCATCACTTTCTTTTCAAAACAACTGCAATAATAAGTACCTTTAAACAGTCTCCCACCAGTGCTTCAAAGTGTCATAAACTAATGCATCATGCGAGATGAAGCTAACCCCAGACTGTATGGCAGTAATTGACTGGCAATCATATGCTTCACATTAACCACGAAAAAGATCAAGGTGTCATGAGATATGTTAATGTGCCAAAGCAATGGAATTTTTAATTTGTTTTTGTTTTGTTTGTTAACTTTAAAGATGTTTTCAGACCTTATGGGCTCTGTGGAGGCAGCTACCGTGATTTATGGAATCACTCCATTTCACAATACAGATCCCAGATTTAAAAAGAAAACCTACCACAACCTTTTCATGCAACTTTTAGTTTCCTGCAATTGGAATGATCAATATCCAGAAGAAATATTAAAGAATACAGATACTAAAGAAATTAAGAAAGTCCTCCTTCTAGGGGATTTTATTAAGCACATAGTAAACATTAGGAATGAGATGGAAAATGTCTGAGGAGGTTCATCTTTCTGCTTCCTTGTTCCTAGAATTACAGACTATAAAAATAAACCTGTCATGTGGATTTCTATTCTGAGAAGTGGGTATTCAGTTGCAGAGACAAGAATGATAACAATTTTGCAGTTTCTGTAAGCTAGTTGGTTTCCGTATTCTTCAGAGACTGAATTGTTAATTGCTGATGAGAAGTGAGATTCTCTGCTGCTTTTGATATAATGGTGTCAGTATGTTATTTTTAGTAATTTTTTGTGAGGCAGTATACAAAGAAATATAACATTACTGGAACGATGAACTACTTAATTGACTAACTTGGCAAACCGAATTCCACAGCTCATTACAGGAAACTCCACAAATGGATAATGCTTAGGCTGGGAAACTGCATTGCCAATTTTCTAAAATAGCCAACCCACCTGCAGAACTACTGCTCAGGCTTATCCCAGTCCTCTGCTGCTCCAGCGGGGCTACACAGTAGGTCATTTTTTCACTATGATCAGGACAAATTTGTTCCTTCTTTTCAACTACAGATGTCACAGGACTATTGCTTACTTTCTGTTCAGGGACACAGCCACTGAAATGTCGAGTAACCTATTAGAAAACACAGAAAAAGCATTTTCTACTGTGAGTGTTCATCTAGCTTGCACCAGTTCCAATTTTATCAAGCAGTTGCAATCAGACTTGTGTTTTCTTGCAACTGTTCCACATTATAAATGGAGAAATGTGTTGCTCTTTCTAAAAACTGCACAGTCTACTAGACCTTTATCAATGAGCAGATTTAATTTTTGCTGGCTGCCTAAAACAGGTAAATAATACAATGGAGCAATACAATATAGTGTTAGTTATTTTACAACTAAGAGAATGAACATTTTTCTAGTGGAAACACCAGCAGTTCTATGTCAAACCTAAGTCTGCTAAAACTAGACTTCTGTTTATTACATACCTACAGGAGATGGAATACAGAAGGAAAACCACGGATGCAGACACTGTTTTTTCACAAATTCTTTATTTGAACCACTTTTTTAATGTGAGGTTAGGATGAGAGTTGAAAACCATGGCAAACAGCTCAGCAGTTTCACTGTACGTACTATTTAATGTAGTGTTTAAAAGGAGAGGTCAACCCTTCTCTTAGAACTTAAAAGTGGATTAGATTATCAAGTAGAGAATTTTGAAAACCATCTGAGCCAATTGCTCTTTGACAATCAAAGAAGTTAAAGGGTGCACTGATGGAACAAAGATGAAGTGTCTGCAGTGCATTTACAAGAACATGTAAGCACTTCATAACAAATATATGCAACCTAGTAGTGATATTCCCTCTGGTCAAGGACCTGTGAAATCTACTTATGGGTACTACCCATGCAACGCCTGAAGAAAAAGGAACATTTATGATAATGATATTCATCAACAGAGGAATTACAAAGCACGAGTTCCTACTGCAGTGGGTAGCTGTTCGTTGTTGCTTTCTGGGTTTTTTTTGTTTTGTTATGTTTGTTTTTTGTTCTTTTTAAAAATCTGAAGATTTCCCCACTTTAAGAATAAAATCCGCAATTTATTTAGAAAAGGAGCAAGTAGGTCTTCAGACTTAAGCTATTCAGTATTCTCAAAATCTGCCCCACAGTGCAGACAGGCGAAGACGACTGTATGCATGCTTTCTTTGTAAGTGTTTTTCACTTAAAATTTTCTTCTACAGATGTTAGGATTCCTCAGTTTTCTGTCAACTTTGAAACTGGCATGCTGTAGGAGCAATCAGTATCAGGTCTAACACCACACATTTTTTTCAGCTCTGCACCAAGTGCCTGAGTTTTTGTACATTTCATCAGTCTCTGCTTCATTCCCACCCAGGACATTCCACAGGACACAACATTACAATCATTTGCATTCATTCCACTATTGAGAGATCTTCCTTCAATTCTTTCACACTATTTATTTTTATAGTTTCTGGGCAACAGCCCTCAGTGTAATTCTTAGTTTGATTAAGACGACTTCTGCCCTTGTAACAACAGCTTGTCAATAACTGTGACTGTACTTCTTTGATAGAAAATTAAACAAACAGCTCTGAATTTTTAAAGGAAGATCACAGGCTAATGCTCCCAATTCTCATTACTTTATTGCTGGTTTTGCAACATTTGGCATTTTGCTGACATCTGGGAGTTGGGATTATAAATTACTCTGTCAGAATCTCCTCTTTTAGCTGAAATATTTTTTCCTAATTTTCATGGATGTGAAGAAAATAGGAATCATGACATAAACTACTAAAATGTTTTAAAAAATTATCATTGTTGGTTCCCCCAACCATAAACAATCTACTAAAGGTTGGACCAGGTGATCTTCTGAAGTGCCTTCCAACCTAGAGCTGTTCTATGATTCTGTATGATTCTACCACATTTTTGCAAAGCAGAATGCTTCTATCAATTTAGGGAAATGCTTTTGAACCTACCATTCTTCCAGGAGAAGATTTTGCTGTTGCTCTGCATGTACTACTGTCACCTGCTGACGTCTGAACACTGAATCTTGTTCCCAAAGCTCCACTGTTTGTCAGGTTGATGGTGCGTGAAATTGTCTCTCCCACCACATGGCTGCCAAAGTCAATGAGCTCTTTATCTAGTGCCAGCTGTGAGAAGATAAACCATTAATTACCACTGTCCTACATAGTCAGTAATGTCAACTGAATGAGCATCCACCTTTTCAAGAATAGGATTTAAAGTTCTTATTATCATTGCAAAGATGGTAACAAGTAACAACATGAACTGTGGGTATCCTTCTGGCTTTTTGTAGCAGTCAACTCATTAAAACAATGTCTATTATACTGAGCCACTTCCTTTTCAGTCCACTATATAATAATGGAAAAAAACAGGTTAAATGCCGTTCATAGTGGCAGCTTGCATAAGTCTTCAGGTAGTTACTCTGGAAGTAGGTAATATTTACATACCAATTCAACATTGTTGCTCTTGTGTTACAGTAAAATGGTTCTACGAGCATCAACCTGAGAAGCAAGCAGTATTTAACATCATATAGTCCCTACGTATCAGTTTAACACATCCTGTCTTGTTTCTTTGAGCTACCATGGTTTACAAGCAGTTTAAAAAGTAATACATTACTTCATACAGAACTTTTAATGACTTTGTAACTGGGTATGTGATAATGAAAGGCTTGTAATTCAAGTTCAAGCATCAAAAAGATGAAGACAACTTGGCTGCTTGCTGCTTACAGCTGAACACCTCCCACTTTCAGGGCACAAAGAATGGGAGTTCCTGCATGTAATTAGCACACAATGATGGCATGAATTCTCTTGGTGAAGAGAACTACTCCTCTGATCAAAGATTAATGTGCTGGCTTTCTACTGCATTGTACATTCTCATCTTCAAGAACTTAATTGAAAACCAAAGAGTCCTATACACAGTCAGGCTTACGTACGCAATATTGATGTGAAATTCTAGCTTCCTACAAGTGCTTAAAATTAAGCACATCCTTAAATACTTCGCTAGATTGCTAATATAATAATTATGGTGCACTACCTTTCAGTTACTTTCCCCTTCTATTTTCTGTGTAACAGATTATTCTTGATTCATGTCCCTGCATGCAAAAGTTACAATGTCCAGTAAAAAAAACTTTACATGCAATCTTATTCATCCAATTTACTGAAACATAATACTACAAACTCCAGGAAGACATTCATATGTCCAAAGCCTTTTAAAATTTATTTTTTATTTTTATTGTTAAGTATGCTCCCAGTATATCCCAAAGTTTGCATTTGCCAGTCTTATTCTGATACTGGGTTTTTCTTCGCATAATCTTTTTCCTCTAGCATTGTATATTCTCATCTATAATTTCTTTTGGCCTGTAAAGCCAAAGCTGCTCTTAGCTGTAAAGGAAGTAATTTAAAAAAAAAGTTGTTGCTTTTATCAAATACTTTCTTCAAGTTAGCTCACAGGAAGTTAAGGTACATAAAAAAAATTAGTGCTGCATGTAGTTTCACCTATTAACAGTAAGAAAATCATGTTCTTGGCTTAAAATTCAGTGTGTGTGTATATATCTCAAAAGATTTTGAGATGCTGGAAAAAAGGAGAGATTACATGGTTTTTATAAATGTCAGGAAAGACAGAAAGATATTCTGATATTTTGATTTTTGTCTACATCGAAAATTAAAGTTAAGAATGAACTACTGCAGGCCTGGGATGGAATTTCCAAAAATTACAAGAAGAAAAAGATAGCTCATTTCCAGTCACCATTTGTCTTCCCTCCATTCACAATGTAGCATTGTGTGATCAATTTCTAGACAGAACTACTTCAGTTAATTCCACTCTGAAGTTAAAGTTACAGTTCATGGTTTAGTAAATGCATTAAAATAATTTTGTATAGAACTCAGTGTAATCTGGGAAGCCAAGGAATTAACCATTTTCTGGAAAGAGACTCTCCATTTAAAAGGAAAAAAGAAAGAAATATAAATACCTCTTGCTAAACATTTTCAATAACATTTATGCTATCGTACATTTTCTATTACTGTTGTTATACTGACTCTGACCACACTTTAAAAAAGTCACTTACAATGCATCTCTTGGCTGTACATTTCAATGGAACAGAAAAAGAACCTGTCTGTGCCATAAACATGACTTCTCCTTCCAGAGTTTCATTTATCTAGGAAAAAAAACCACAAACAACCCAACCAAATTATTTGCAAAGATTTAGTCTATGTGGTCTGATGAAAAATATTTTCACTCATTCTTTGAGTAACATATTACAATATGTCTCTACAGATTCTATATATCCACTTTAAAACAGTCTTGGGTAATTGCCTGGCGAACATGAGCTAGGCAGTATTATAAATGTTTTCGTTTGGAGCTAAGTTTCAAAACATACTCCAAAGTACTTAGTGACAAGTATTTTTCTAAAGCATGCCCTTAGACTATGCCTTATTACAATTTAACAGAGCTGGAACATACACACAGTCGCCCAAGTACAACAGTACCTTTTCTAGGAATGTAGCTTGTTTCCTTGTTAACAGTTAAGAAATTAAATTAATGATGTTTTTAATCAGACTAGTGGATTAAACTAGGATTCTCATCACTGTGTAACTTAGCACTCAGGTGCACTTACCATTGGCCTAAATGTTACCACGATTTCACAGGACATTCCAGCAGACATTTTGCCAGGTGGGTCAAAACTATGGATATAATGAACATAAAACTCCAAATTAAAGCTATGTATGAAACATTCAACTCCTATTCTGGTAACAATGACAGATTTTTGAAAATATTTTTTCTCCCGCTTAGATTAATTACTTAGAAATGTCAGAATGAGTGACAGATTAATGAAAAGCTACAGAACCCTGCTGCAGTTGTAAAACTACAAAGGCTGATTATTTACTGAGGTTTTACACAGAAAGTCTTAAAGTGCTTTTAAAAGGCAAGAATTATTGCCTTCATGCTCCAGACAAAGAGACTGTAGCCAAACAGGTGAAGCTGAGGCTCAATAATATCATCAGGAACAGGGTGGACCCATTGCCTGTTCTAACAGCCAGGAAGCAGCCTTCTCCCATTATCCAGTCTGAGTGTTGCTCTGTAACATCTCCCCCGTTCAAACGGGAAACGACAAGGAAAGAAATATAGAAGGTAGCTGCAAATGCTTAGAGAACGAACGTGCTCCTTGCTGCAAACAGTACCAAAATCATCTTGAATAGAACCTGCCACTCATTTCAATGCCTCATTTCGTGGTCTCCGTGATGCAAGCAAAATGCCCATCAGAAGACAAGAAATGTCACAGCTGCACTCTAAATGAAATTAAGGCACTCCTGGAGACCTATTGTGCCTGACAGAAACAGAAAGGAGGACAGACAAAATAGATAACTAAATGTTGTTAGCCATGGGGAATACCTACGCAAACTGGGCCATACTGAAACACAGAACATACATGCTAATCACGATTTTATCAAAACAAAATTAAAACCAAAAGCAAGATGAAATATTTTCAAACAAAAAAGGCAAACACTGTTCAGAATTCAGAGGATTAAAATGTTAATAGGGAAATAAGCATCTATGTACTGACCTTCAGAACAGATCACTAGTAGTTTCACCTGAGAAAGACTTTAAGAATAGTGCCTTCTATTTCAAATGTTACCTTGCTAAAATATTTATGATTTAGAGCATAAGCTGCCTCACACCACCGTGCTAAGAATAGACTCCCATTGCATGGAGATGCAATAGTGCTTATTTTAACCATTAGAATATAGCTTTTTATTAGCAACTACAGGGTCTGTCATCGATAACAGTTCTCAAGCATTATGTCTGTAACTACCTGTGCAAATGCTTTAGGGGACAGCTGAGAGCAGGAGAGCTTAGATGTACTGGGTATTTTCAAAATACTTGGTAAAACTATTTTGTAAGAAACAATTCATGTGTGTTCTACTTGAGAAGATACAAGCATTATACAGTGTAAGACCAATGTCTACAAATTTGATCTGTGCTGTTCAATTTATTAATAATATGACAATGCATAATAAGATTTATAGATTATTTTTGCTAGCTATCTATCTGGCAAATATATGGGTAACCAATTTATTTGAAAAATTTGAATTAATTCATCAGATATCAAATGAATGTGAATTCTATTCACAATACTTCAGGTTTCATTTGTATTTGGAGAGTACCAGAAAAGGCAATTATATCAAGGAAAGAAGATTAGTAACTTTAAAAAAAAGAAAAAAGTAGAAATTAAACACATATTATAAACGGGCCAAAATTAAATCCACATACATGATTTCAAAACAAGCAAAAAACCACATTCATATTCAGCTGAGCACCACAGCAAGTTTAAAAGCTTAAGTGCTCTGCTGTATTGTGGTCAATTATGCATGTCCTTCCAACCCAAAGACTCTATGATCTCTCAATCTGTGACTAAAGTATTAAACATCTTTAGCAAGATCTTCTACAGCAGCTGGATTCAGATTTTATAGCTCTCAAGCGATTACTTTCAGTCAAGAACTGTAGTACGTTCACATTCCAATGTGCTCTTATAGGGACTAAGTGGGCAAGGAATGGCTTAACTATGCACCATAATTCTTCTTATTAAGCTAGCTAGAAATTCCAAGTGCAATCTATCACTGCGAAGTGGCAGTGGGTAGTGAGCTGTAAAATGATCTCTGGAGTATGATATCAGTTACTGTGGTAATACAACTTGTTTATTTCACTGGGGTATGACTAAATAGTCACAGAAACGGTTTCTTCAGGTCAGTCAGCCATAAGAATTGAAACCTTGACATTTCATGTAAGGCAAATGAATTCTCTCTGATGTCTCCTATTTGTCAATAAGCTTCACACACACAAACAAGAGCTTTAGCATTTCTTCACTTTTAAGCTAAACTACAACCAACGATTTTTGTTTGTTTCACAGAGTTCCAAGTAAATATATCATTTTCTTGACTTCATTTTTTAGATAAAGGCAAGTTGTGAAAAGTAGTATTTTGTATTTTTAAAGGCTTGGAATATCTCCAGAGAAAGCTAGTCTCTGAATTATTCTTAAAAAGAAACAACTGGGGGATACTTCCATTTGTTTATTTACAAACAGTCAAATAAAACTATCAATATAGCTACATTGAAGATTAATTTGGAATCTCAGCTGGACAGAGTACTTAATTATATAACCTGTCATGAGGATTATATGAATGGATTGATGGGAAAGACCGCAGGACATCAATTTAAGTGCTCTTTGCTCTGAGATTCCTTTATTTCACCAGCTTCTTCACATTTAAACTTCAGCAGTAATCTGGAAATTAGTGTGAATCATACTATGAAGGATGGCAGCTGGTATAAAAGGCTTGCTTAGGCTTAAAGGCTGTTGTGGTGGACTAGAAAGAAGCTTGGGTACTCTTACTTCTTTGTACCTACAATGAGATCCTTTTCCACTTTTTAAAAGGTTCTGACATTTTTGAAAAAAGCTTTCTACTTGCTCAGGGCTGGCAGTTACCACAGGTCTGTATTGCTTTCCACAAATTAGGGACTGGTCCCTTGCTATCACCACTCTAGACACCAATGACACGCAGCTCAGGCTTAGTAAGCATCTTACTTCTCAGCTCTGAGACACAGTTCTTTTCCTCATCTCATACAATTGCAATATAATAATTTAGATGTATTTATTGAAATCTATTTAATTTACTACAGAATTTGGTTACATCTCCTGTTGTGGTACAAAGGTAAAAAAAGCAACTAGTCTACTGTGACTTTTACTTACTGAATACTGATGAAGTCCTTGAGCCTCTCACTGACTCCCACTAGTCTGCAGAAATTAACACTGTAGGATGCATTTATCAAAACTATCTTCTTTTTGTAGATTTGACCAACATCAAAATCCTTGGAATACCAAACATATCAGGTGGTGTGAATTACAGGAAGTAGCATTTACACATGTAAGACAAAACCAACTGCTTTTACCAAGTTGTGCTCACAGTCCCTACTGTGATCGCAGGCCTGTATGCAAAGGGTTGTATAAACCCGTAAAGCATTTCCTTGCTTCAAACAAACCCTTTCAAAACATACAGCCCATAAAGATGGGAACTCATGCTTCATGGATGGGGCAACATTAGCTGGGTTTGTGCACAGCTAATGTGCCAAGTTGCTCTGTCTTTTCCTGCAGTGAATGTCAAAGACATTATGTCACATCCATGGTCTAATGGAGTTGTTAACAATTTAGACTGTGTGGCAAAGACAACAGAGATTTTTTGAACACAGACCTAGGTGCCACTGTCTTCCAATGGAGGTCTGCTGTTTCTGTGCAAGGCACAGGCTCCTGGCTCCTAATAAAACCAGAGTGCCATGAAAGCTGTATACCTGGGCACATTCATTAACACATAGACAAGAAGAGTCCTGCAGGCCGACTGGCAGCATGTTTCTCTGACACAGAATGTGCCCCACTAGCAACCTTTTCAAGTACAAAGAAGAACTAGGCATAGTGTTATAATTTCTCACAGTACACTTGTTAATTACAACACAGAGATATTTGCTCACATTTCTGGCAATATTTAAATTCCCCTAGTAAAGGAAACAGTTTTACTACTTAGGTCTAAATTATAAATTCAGTAGTTTATTTAATCTGACTATAACTTCCCTAAGAGATTACTAGAGAAAAAGACACGTACTGTTTCAGGTTTGACTAAAGACCAATTAAAGACAATAAGAATATTTTTTTCTTCCCAGTGCAACAAAATTTTGGTCACGACATCAGTATATACATACAGTAGATACATACATCATCTTTATAGATCCTATGCAGAATGGCCACTAACCTTGAAATGAATGCAACTTGGTTTACTATAGAAAGTACATCCCTTCCCTTCATGACCAGACACTATTTGCTTGTGAAAAATTCCCGTTTGGAATTCCTCCATTTTTTTCTCAAAAATTTCTTTTTTCACTACCGTTGTAGCCAGCTGCTTTGGATCCCCTTCTTCTTTGGATATCTAATAAGGGACATCAGTAAAAAACACCATGACTGTAAGTGTGATCATAGAATCCACAGCTCTAAGTAGAAAAGTCTGCGAATAGAATCTTTTGTATCTGATCAGCCTTTGTTTCTCTCCAGATCAAACTCAGCCTCCCAACTTCTGTATGAAGAATTTAATTTATTCTTGGCTGTCTGTTCTGTAGCTTATCATGATCCCACACTATGACATCGTGTTTTTAATGGCAGCATTATCTCTTCTGCATTTAAAGAGTTTTTTCCCCTCAACTTCTTAAACAAATACTCATTCAGAAAAAAATCAGCTAACTTCACTGGAACAGTGCTTTTTTCATGCAAGTATATGAATATGTACTGACATTATTTCATTTTGATTGATTATAAAGTCTGCTATTAAAGGTCTTCTACACCTCCAAAAAGCTGTATATGCAAATATACCTTGGAATAACATTTAAGATCTTAACTACACAATTCCAGTCTATAAGAGTGTATTATTTACTTCTGTTTAGAGTATAGAACACTATTAATTTACTACAAGGTATGTTTTTCTTTGCCTAGTATGGTACAAAAAAAGTTGTTTCCATATACAATCTGTGTTGCCAACTCAACAGAAATTCACATTTAGTTTTTTTTAAACTCAAACAAGTGAACATGATGTGATGTATGTCTTCACATATCTCTGAACCAAAATTGAAGTATTTTCTCTTTAAAAGAACAAACTCTACAAGAATAGTGTCAAACAGCAATTACTCTGATGATATTCTCAAATCTGAATTTCTATATCTATGTAATAAATGCATTTTAAAAACAAAATAGACAATTAGTGTTTTTAAGCAAGGTTCCTAAGACAGCACTTGCCAGCGTCATTACTTCAGATATCTACAACTATCAGAGAGGCAAATGAAACTTTTCTAATCCATTAGGATACTTTCACGGATACTGTTAAAGTTTTGTAGAGACTAACTTCACAATGAGTCCATTACAAAGGGATCTCATCCACTTTTTTTTTCTTCCCTATTTCTAATAAGAGGTATTGCAACATTTACCTTGTGCAAGTCACATTCCTGACTCCAAAGTCCTGGGAACTCTGGTTCCACTAGGGCCTTGTCTCTCTCATCTTCACCACTTTCACAGAGCACATCATCGGGTATTTTTTCAGAAACCTCTCCTACAGAAGCAGTTCTCCCACCAGCTAAGGAACAAGCTGACGGAGAGCACCACAACTTTTGTGAAAGAACATAAGTTTTGAAGATATGGTTAAAAATTACTAGAGGACAGTTACTTCAACAGTTAACATTTTTTGAGAAGATCTTTTAATACATAAAAGCTAGGTCTATAAAGCTCAGAGGCCAAAGATGACATCTTAGGTCAATCCCTTCTTAAGACACTGAATACAGACAAAATTTTACGTTAAAAACATCTATATGACATTAATTGTATATTATAGGAGTATACTATATATATTGTATACTAGTCCTCAGGCATGAGAATACCATCTGTAGTTGTTGACTGTTTTGTGTATCACATGATAAGCAAGGACTTTGTTGTTTTGTTGTAGTATGACTATTTCTACCAACACCTCTCCCTTTTTCTTTGAAATACCTAAAGATTGCATGAAGCCACTAGTTTCATCAGGGAATTCAACTCCCTCTACCTCCACTTTCCAGGACAGTACTCCCTGGAATACTGCACAGAATAAAAAAAAAAACAAACAACCAAACATCCAGGAAGCTTATGTCTAGAGAGAACCACTGTCTCCTTTCAAATGTAGTGGAAACATTTCTCTTGTGCTGACAAACTGATCTGAATCCTTACTCAGGGATGAAGGTAATTAAACAGAAAATCAGGGTACTTTGCATGGTTTTTGATGCCTGTTGCGATTCATGTATTTGAAAATTCACCTCTCCTTAAAAATGCCCTTAAAAACACACCTACACTAAACAGGACAATGTCTTTATTCATACAAGCATCAACAATCAAGAAAAGGGAGATTAACAGTCATTAAGAAATCTAATGGAGAAATTACTCCCCCCTTGTTCTATACTGTCTGGTATTTGGTTGTAGCCTGTAGTATTCACAGGCAAAAGAATTCATTTCCTTGCACCTTTCACAAAAAAAAAAAAAAAAATCTAGACAGTTAATGGCCTTTGTTTACCTGTGATATTGCTCCAGATGATTGTTTGCAGGTCTTCTCAATATATTGCCACGTTTTCGTTTTCCACAGTAAAGAATCCTCAAGTTTACCACCACTCTTAATTGCCTTAGTACAGGACTGACTTTTTTCCTGCTTGTGAACAGAAGCTTTTTCTTGCAAAATTTGAGATACAATCTCAATTTTTCTTGACTTCTGCTGTTCTCTACAAGCTCTGTAATCCAATGTTTTAATAAATATTAAACCAACCATGAATGTTTACTAATAATATTAACCACAGTTTCTTTTGAGCTTTTAAGCTAAACAGCGAGTCTTTAAACTGGGTACAGTAATAATGTGTGTCAAGACACCAGGCAATTTAGAGGCTATTTATACATTTTTTCTGACTAAATATACACAATTACAGTGTTTTAGAAGTTGAGTAGTTGACAAAGCATACCAGTCAGCGCTACTGAAAACAAAGTTTTAAAATAATTTTCCTAACCTAGTTAGCTATTTAAAGAAAACTGCCTATCTGAAATCCAGTGGACTTAATAAAGGCAGGAATGATGGTTAAAGGTAAGGACGTAAGTACTGAACTTGGATGATATGAATTCAAAGCTATGTACAACTACAAATTCCACGACACACGGGGTAGTGTAACAAAGGTGACAGTAGATAATTTAATCTCAGTTTTAATACCAGCAGCTTAATACACAATTTTCTGCAACAAATATTACCCATGCTAATGATGGCTTTTAATATAGACTTTCATGTCTTCAACTAATCCATATAAATAATTACTGATTCTAAATAGGAGCAAAGAAAATATCACCTCTCATTTAAATACAGGCTACTGCCTATTGAGGCACTTTAATGTCTGAATTTAGCCTCACGATGTCCCATTGCAGCAGATAAATGTCAGTGTATTTATAATGTATTTTTGGAAAAATCATGGTACAAAGAAATTAATCATGGTTACAAAGACATAGGAACGGTATCCTGACTCCCAGTGCTATCTGCCTTAAGTATAAAGCCGTTCTCTGTTCCTATGATCAGTTCTTGTCTTTATGAATCTTTTTATAGGTGATATACAGATTAATGACATAATGGTTTTAATGACTAAGTAGTTACTTTCTTTTGCAGATAATTCAGAAATATATATCCAGGCTGAAATATACTCTGAGAAAACTGAGAATATCCCTTCACAGGAAAGGAGAAAGGCAGAGCCCTGGGAGAAATAACTAGGCAGTTCTTCAGCAGATTAGCAGGATGGCAGCTGAAATTAGAAAATAAATGTTTTGAGAAAAAAAAACTGCTGTGAGAAACATGACACTATTAACATTAAGACTAACAAACTGTGATGTCCCTTGGCCTGCAAAGGGAACCAGTGAAAGGGAGAAAGCAAGCAAGGTGAAAAGGATTAAATTTAAAGAGTTGTGTATTCCAGCAGATCTCTACAAACTGGTATGATTATTTTAGTAACAGTATTTTTAGAACATATTTAGGGATAGCAGAAGTGATGCTACGCAGCTAGCAAGACTGAAACTTTATTTAGTTAAAACTTAAGACTTATTAAGTATCTAACATTTGCTACAGGTTACTGCCTTTGTGGCAGAGCCAGCATGCAGAAACACATACCTCAGTCACCCTCTGTTTTGTACCTTATCTCAAATTCATCTTCATAAGTGGTTAAAAACAATAATTAAGTTTTGCACTGGAGCAGATGAGATACAGGCACAATCCTATCAACTTTACTACAAAGGCAGAGGATTAATTTCAATTTAAAAAAAAGCACAAAGGAGAATAACTTGCTTCTGCCCTTACTGCAGTGCAATCTTACAGAGACTGTCTCTAAAAGCCTAAGCAAGATATTTAATTTGTATAAGGACAGTGTTCAGTAAATGCAGAAGTACAGTTACTTCAGGCATACAGTTTAGGTTCACTGAATTTTCCCCCAGAGTAATTTTATCTTCTTTGCACTAATCATAGAACATGGGCTCTCTGAGCAATACCTAAGCTACAAGTTCAAGTTGCTTAAGACAGACTATACAAATATCACACATACAAAGAATAAGAATGAGTTCACTCCCTTGACACGGCATCACAGGTGTTATGTTTCCAGAATCTGATCAAGAGCTCCAGTATATTCCTGCATGAGCATCAGTAAGCAGCTGAGAGTGATATTGATATGAATACTTACTGTTTCCTTTTTTCATGCTCTAGCAATCGCTTTTGGAGAAAAATTTCCTTGGCAACATTGCCTCCTTCTGCTAGGACAGCTTCCCTCATTTTCATCTCCTGCTTCTTTGCCTCCAAGGCCATTGCTTTTTTCGAAACCTGGAGAGCTCGGAGTTTTTCCTATGAAGCCATACAAACCACAGTTACACATTTGATTCACATATTAAAGAATATAAAACAAAGAATCTAGTGTTGGTTCCCTTATCCAAGTATAAATTTGTGGTAGATTTCTATGAAGTAGAACTTACTGTTTTTAATATAAAATAGTCATGGTGTGCTGAGATGCAGAAAGCTCTCACTAGGTCAGGGCTACTTCTTTACCCTTCTAGCCTGCCCTTAAGATGCTACACATTTTAAGCAATGTGGAAAGATACAGTTCTAAACAAATCAGTATTAAATTGAGACAATTCCTTCAGATTCTACAGAACATAAGTAGAAGAGCAAAGTAACATAGCTCAGAAATTCCTAATTTATATTATTTAAACTCTTAAGTAACTGTTTTTCTTCCAGATGTTTTCTCCATATGAAGTATTTCTGCACTGGGATCCATATAACTGGAAATACTTCTGGAGAAGTTTTCAGAGAACTTTTTTGTAGTATGCATTATTTTCAAGAGAGCTACCCGAACAACTAGATTGTTGACAGAATTGTTCTCCATAAGCAGAAGTGTCAAAATCTGCCCGTACAAATCTAACGCCATTACTCCTACAGTTAAATTCTCCCCAGTTTCAAAAGAGATTTCGTTGGTGAACCAACAACATCACACAACAATTCTACAATGAAAACTGAAATTACTTCATTAAAATCTAGCAGTCTAACAAGTAATTTTCTTCATTCCCCATCTAAGCCACAGCAGCAGTACCCTATTGGAAGTTATGCTGTTTTTCAGGGAAAGCACAGCTTGTATCCTTCTCTCCATATGCTCCTGAGTTTTCACTTCTTCCTTTGCATTTTTTTCATGAATTCTGTAAGCAAAGTAAAATCTTTCAGGCTTGTATCCTGGAAAGCTTTTAGTATTAGAATGTTTAGCCTGACAAGTAGTAATTGTCAATGTCACCATTCTTCCTGTAAGCTTCTGTGTTTACTATGATACTGGGTGTGGGTAAAGTGGAACAGTTGGAAGACTCTTCTATATACAGTACCACTCAACTTAAAAGTGCCAACAGGCTTTCAACTAGTTTGCTCAACAACTTTTTTTTTTTTTTTTTGCATATGAAGAATGTGTCCCACATTATGACATATGTCTAGTTGCTAAAAACAATGTAAGAATTCAGGTGTTGCTCATATAACCAATATCTAAACAATTACATAGTGAACTTTATACGAGCTAGCCACTTGTACTCAAGCTAAAAATAAACCCTACAAATTCTAAAAGCTAGAAACATGTGGGCATGAATCAAGTCGGAGAGTATTCCAGCTAATATAATGGTAAACTAGAAAAAAATTAATAAGAGCGATATATTTGATACGTTACAGGAAAAAAAAAAATCTATTTGGTTGTTTGTTGTTCTTAATTATTGTAAGTTTGCACATGCCATCTAATGAAAAATAAACCAACACAAAATAGTACAATAATTTCAATAATTTTTCAATTAAGTCCTAATATACACATAAAAGTAAGTAACAAATGTTCATAGCTTCTTTAGCAGCAAAATAATTCAACAACAGAGTAACTATACAAACATAAACCTATGAAGAGAACATTTAATTTACCATCAACCAGAAAAGAACAGGAGCACAAAGAAATGACCTATCAACCAATTTTACCAGACAGCAAGAAAGCTTTTTTTACCACATTTCAGAGGGAATATACAACAGCAGAGTGCAAGTTTCAAACTGGGATTTAGTTATACTACTTCAAACTACTTCAGTTAACAAAACACACACATATATAAAATGGTTTCAAACCATTATTAATGCCTACAAGTAGTCAGACACTTCTACATTTCATCAAAAAGACGGTCCCTTCAGTTATAGGGACTCTGAAGACCATACTAGGACAGTTAAGTGTATTTCTTCTTTTCAAGTGCTTTTGTGCCATGTAAGATTTAAAGGCTTCACAGCACTGGCACTGTGGCAGAAGATTTCCAAGTGTAACAGAAGACACACCTAGCAGAAAAACTATCATTTTTCAAAGAAAAAAGGATAAAGTATTGTACACCAGAGAATGTACAAGGACAGAAAAAGAGTGAACAACAACCTTGCCATGCTTTTTCTCAGGAAGCGGACTGCTTTTTCATTGTTCCTTTTGGCATCTTCACGCATTTTTTTATGCCTTTCTTCATATTGTTTCTGGGCTTCCTCTTCTTTTCTACAAAACACAGGCAAATCTACAGTTGCAGCAGGACTAAGGAGACCTTGATTTCAACACAATGACATCTAAGGGTGTGTTGGGGAGTTCATTAATATGTGCTGAAATGAGTCTTTCCCTCCCCTTCCCACCCCCCCCAGTCTCTTGTTTTCACAAAACCTATAGACAAATCGATAAACTGGTATCTTCAAGAAATCTGGGGAACCCGATCTAAGTTGAGAGGGTCCTGGCAGTCAATCACAACACAGACACATGCAGTTAGACTGATCTAATAAACTTCATTTCCTTAGACAAAAAGTATTCACAGTTTTTGTCTTTAGTAAGTTTGTTTTCATAGATCAGAAATCTTGCCCTGCATAACTGCAAGACGGTGGGTAATTCTTATTTTAATTCCATTTCCTCATAAAATATTCCTGAAGCAACACCCAGCTAAGAAACACAATACCACTGGTATTTGAATTAGCTAATCTTCTCAACACCTTAAATAGTGAATTGGCTAAAAATAAGACAGAGAAAGGAAGCAGAGTCTGACTTATAGGAGCTTACTTTTCTCTAGACCACCGATTTTCTTCTGCTCGCAGTGCTGCTATTTTTTCCTTCCAAATCCGCTCTTTGGCTCGTTCTTGGTATTGCATCTCTAGCTCCTCCTCATCTTTTTTAAGTTGTTCATGGAAGATTTCATATTTTCCCTGCTCAGTTTCTATTTGCCACATCTCAAGCCTTTAAAAAAAAGTGTGAGCTGTTTTTACTGAAATGCTGACATTCTTTCACTTACTTCAGGCTATTGAGTAAGTCAGGCTCTATCATAAAAATTAAAATCTAGCCATGTTTTTGTTTATTTTTTAAATTAAAAAATCATACCCTGTTACTGACACAGGTATCGTACCTTTCAGACCAAGGCTCACATCTAATAGTAGATCTCATTTTAAAGACATCAAAAATATCATTAAAAAAAAGTAAAAAAATAAAGCTCAAGGTTCTGTTTCCCAAATTCCTATTTATCCAGCAGAAAATATGGAAACCAAGAAAAATTAGAAAAATAGCTTTTTCTTCAACAGTAAATAACTTCAGGGACAGGCGATAGCTTTTGTTCTTCTACATTTTGCTGAAGGAATTTAGATATGATAGGGACACATCTAAACAGATTAATATACTTATTGCTAATCACACAATAAACAAGCATTTTTAAGCTATTATACAACACTGCAGCAGAACATACTGTATTCTGGTTAATCACGTCTATAAGCTCGTGCTTGTGTTCCTCCTTTGATGTGGTGGCATTAGTAGTTGTACCTCTGGTGCCAAAATACAAGCACACTTGCCTTCTGCGAAAGACAGTTTTATTCTGTCCTATATAAATAAATAACTTAGTATGTGTGAATAATCAATTACAAGCAGCAATATTAGCTTAGCATAAAAATACACAGTACCACTACAACGTCTCCATCATTCTCAATTTCAATCTTTTCCTTTATGTCCCATAAAAACCACTAAGAAGCATAAATTAGAAGTGTTTATGCTCATTCTGAAATCAATATCACAGACAAGTTGACTTTAGTCCAGCTTATTTTCCATGTAAAATGAGACCTGTTTAGGTCCACAATGTATGCACAATGCCAAATAAAACCAAAACTTCATTTATGTGTGCAAAACTAACTCAGGAGCTGAGCCACAGCAACCAATTTCCTAAGCAATGAACTGTTCAGGCTAAAAATTGCTCTCAAGATCCTTTGCCTTGCAGTTAATCTCATATGACCTCAAATTATGTAGTTCAGTATTTACAAGCAACTTCTGTAGTCATTAACTTTTGAATCCATTAAACAGCATATGAAGACCATAATAAAGACTGACTCCCATCACACTGTTTTCTCATTCCCTCACTTACGTGTTTTCTTTTAGTGTCAAAGCAATTTTCAGCTCAAAATCCTTCTCTTCCTCCAATTCAGTGCACAGTCGTCTGTGCATTGCCTGAAGGCGGGACAAGGCTGCGCTGTTAACATTAAGAAGAAAAAAAATCAGAAAGAAATTGAAACTAATAAAGGTTAA
The DNA here is from genome assembly GCF_000687285.1 of Phaethon lepturus. Classification (NCBI taxonomy): domain Eukaryota; kingdom Metazoa; phylum Chordata; class Aves; order Phaethontiformes; family Phaethontidae; genus Phaethon; species Phaethon lepturus. The sequence goes on along the minus strand of NW_010528338.1, from coordinate 6,364 downwards.
CCCCCCCCCCCGCAACAATAAATCTCAGCTTTGAGATTGAGATTTATGTATTAGAATTCCATTAATTTATGCAGTCTCTTATTTGGCCTTCTAAGTGCCTATCCTTCATTCAAAGGCATAGCTTGCTTTCTTTAAACTATTACACATCGGCTGAAATTTACAGAGGAGTATTTATTTCAAAAGCACTGACCAGTAGCTTAAGCTGACTATTCATTTCTCAAGCTGATAAAAGTAGTATTATTAATGCAAATAAGTTTAGGCAAACCTAGGGAACCTAGACTGATTTTGCTTGAAAAATGGCATTACAATATTCCATGTACTTTGCCTACAATGGCAGCGTTGCCATACAGTTGTTTATTTTCCTTGGTCTTCTCTACCCAGGAAAACTAATAGACAGTATATTACAGAATTAACAGACAGTGAACTAATTATATTCAACATAAGCTCCCTTCCTCAAAATGAAAATTGGGAATGGATCTTCTACCTGCACTTACTACTCTAACTTCAACATTTTTCTATTGGCCATCAGTAATGCTAATGGTAGCTAGTATTTTCATTATTGCTAGAACATGATGCCTTTGAGCTTCATAAGCCAGAAATTTATCAAGTCTTCTTACTCCACTATTCACTTACTAAATATAATAGATTGTGAGAATTGCTATTTTTCTGCATATCTAGACCTCACAACTCAACCCATCATAAGCATGAATACTTCTACAATGCTTTTTTGTCTTTGGTGGTTTTTGTTACTGTCTCTTTGAGATCCTGAACAGGGAGTACTAGCACCCATCACAGGAGTCTCATTAGCACTCAACTCATCATTTTGTTTAAGCAGCTGTTCCATTTTGGCAGTTAACCTACCTTTATTATTCTATCATTCATTGATATACTAACTTGAAGATTAACACAGGTCATAAAATGCAGCTGCAAAGTTTGTTCACAGTACACTGGTTCCTGGTACACAAGCCACCCACTTCTTTCTATTTAAACCAAATGTGAAGAGTACAGTAGATTGCCTCCCACTTTATAGCAAGTGTGTTTCAGAACAGCTCCTGTATGCAGGACTACTCCTGAAAGGCATTCATGCATTTCACAACATTAAAATAAAACCAAACAAAAAACAGAAAAAGAAATGGCATATATATAAAAATCATGATTGTAATAGTTACCAGAAGCAAAACCACAGCCTCTAAAACTGCCATAGCACATTGATGTTGGTTCATCATAGTAAATAGAAATGATTGAGACCCTGATAAACATAATTGACAGTAGTAGGCTAGGCTGATTTAATAACCAGTTGTTGTTATATTTTAAAATACATGCTTCTTTCCCACCCATTCCTAGGTTTCCACCTCTTTCTGCACTGATTTACCTAACAGAATACTACCTTTAGACCAGAAAGCATAGAGATCAATGATTCTTAAGCCAATACACTATTATTCTTTATTTCAAAAGGAGGAATTATTGCTGAAAATATGTCAACCTGAAAGTGACTGCAACATTACTGTTCACCAGCACGGGAGTGAATGCATTTCTATGCTCACTAGCTGGAAGTGCAATACTCTTCTATCAGAATAGCCTTCCAAGCTCATGCAGTCACATCTTAACCTAAGAATGGCAATGGGTTTCATCACTGATCCATTAACACCTTTAACATATGTGCTTAAAAATTCCATCAACTGTTCAATAGCATGAAGAGATGAAAACAGGAAAGTTTATCTCATTAGTTACACAGATAAACATAGTGGATGCCTGTAATCTCTGGTATGCAGAAATACTCTCTACCTACACATTGCCAGCCTCCTCCTCTTTCTCTATTTCAATGTCTACATACTCCAGCTGCTTTGCTAGCATCTTGATCCGCAGCTGACAGGTAGTCAGCTTGTCTCTGCAAGAAACAAACAGATTATTTATATTTTATAAGTTCTTTACTCTTTCCCATGAAACTCCTCCTTTGAGGGGCAAGATTCACAGCTAGGATTCCTTCAACCCTCCCAACTCCCCACCACCATCCCACTTTTTTTTTTAAGATCTTATTATGAGGTTCTTCAGAAGCCCTTGTTCATTTCAAGCATTTTCTCAAAAAAATCCAGAAAAATGTAACGAGTTTAATCTGACCTTATCTGGAGTTCAGATATTATAAAAAGGTGACAACAATATAAACAGCAATTTTTTTACGTTAGCCACCTTCAGATATATTTGCTGCTGAAGACCTCTTTGTGACCTTAACATAGCAAAATACTCACAGCAGGTGTTTATCTTAAAGTATGCCATTCTAACATACCACTTCCATCACAGTTAAGAAACTTACAATGAATTTTCCACTTGATATTTCCAACTGACTGTTGAACCAGCAGGATTGTTTAGACAACAGTGAAAGGAATCAGCATGTAAATCTCCCAGACCAAACACCTCTTCTTAACATTCATTATTGTGTTTCATTTTTTCAATTATGTAATTAATTTTTATCCTTGATCCTTAATCCTTTACAAGGGTTCAGGGATATACTGAATATATTATATTAGACAAGTGTTTGCATCACGTAACTTTCATGAAAAAATTCTGTAAGTACCCCAGTATTTCATGGTTATTTATGCTGATGGATTATGTTCGCTTTAACACTAACCTGGCCTTTTGTACCATAAGTTCCTTTTCTTTGGCTATGTCGTTGAGATCTTTTAGGTTTCTCTGTAAGGGTAGGATACCTGTATACTTCATAGTCTGCATATTATTAATATCACCCAAATAGTGCTCCAAGTTTTCCCTTTGAATTGAAACACACAATTAACAATGAAAACATAATGAGAAATTGAAAAGTTATGTGAAGTTTGTATGTCATCCACTTATGCATTTGTAGGTTAATTGTCTTCCGTTTTATTCTAGCAGAACTGTTACAAATATGACCAGTATAAATACAGAAAACAAATTAACATATTCTGTACAAGAAGTTTACATGCACGCACTTAAGCCAAGATTTTTAGGCTTGGCTATCTAACACTGAACATGTATACCCAGGTTTAATGCATTAATTATGTCTTTTTTTTTAAATGCCTGTGACCCCTAGGGTTTGCAAATACTAGTCTTCCTGAACAATAGTTTAAAGCTTTAAAGGGAACATTCTAAACTAGTTTAAAACATACTATATACAGCTGATCAGTTTGTGGGGCGAGCTAATCTCTTTTATCATTTTGGTCTGGTTAAACATGTAGGAAGAAGAGGTCTGAAGGTTTGGTTGGTTGTCTTTTTTAATTATTTTGGTGTATTTTGAGTTTCTCTGTTGATAATGGTAATACTGTCAGCATTTACTGGCATATGTGCTATGCAACTTCCCATATACATATATTAATAAGCATTATTTGAGCTTTTCATCATGCCTTATAACCCTATGCCAGGTCATTCAAGGGCAGAGATTAATAGTCTTGTCAAAGCAAGATGAACTGTGCTTTGATCTTTGTGAAGAGAGCAGCAACTACTTAAGGCCACATTCAAACCACCAAATTCCTTTTCATGCATGACCTCTGTTACATGTAGATTTTTTTCTTCAGGAATAAATGCACTGTACCACCTACTTGTAAAATCAACGCAGTACTAACCTACCATACCAATTCTGTGCTAATTGACTTCACACTGTGGTACAAAACTCTGTATATATTAAAAAAAACCACTTAAAATCCAACACTGATATTCTTCAGCAGACTTCTCTTTTTTCCAACAGCTCCTGATGTTCTACAAGTACAGAGGGATATGAACATGACACTACATACTATTACAAAGAGCTGGCTGGGTTTTAGAAGAAGTGTAAATTGGTCAGTGTCATGCTCCTTTGAGGAGAGTCAATTAGCCCACATTAATGTGGTGTAATCATTGTGTTATATGTACATGGCTACAATGGCTTCAGATTAACAAGTGTCCAGAGTCTGCCTTTATCTTACTCAGCTCATTGTTTTACCAATAGTAAACAATTCAATTTATTTTTGTGGAAAGGTCTATATTGCCTATGACTAATTTGAAAGAAATGCATAGTTGAATTAACCAAACCTTCTCTTGAAATGGTAAGTTAACATGATAAAGAAAATGACTGTTAGAACTGGTAACAAAACAAGAAGTTATTTACATGCTAGAATCAGATTTGTCTTGATCTCCTTCAGAAGCATCCGTGTCTCCCACCTTGCCACCACCAGCCAACTCTTCTTCAAGCTTGTATTCTAATAGATATTAAACCAACAGTTCAATAGAGACTTTGAACTTTAAAATGCAAAGCTCTAATATACTTGCTGTCAAGTCAAAACATGGAAAATCAGAGATGACATTTTATAGCATTACTGCAGCGTATTAAAAAAAAACATGGCAAAACACACAGGACTACTATTGTACACCTGCAAACCAAAACAGGAAATGCTCTCTGCCTTCATTATGGAAGTGTCACCAACAATCCAATGTATGTGGAAAAAAAAAAAACAAACCAGAAGCAGGGCGGGTCTAATATAGTGACAGGTTTTGGCCAACGGTTTGTTTATCTTACACTACCTTATCCTACTGCACTGTGAAGACAGAAAAACCTTTTTAAGTATTTACACGATCAAGAAAATGACAATAAGAATAGCCCAAGAACTCTTTTTAACATAAAGATCAACATTCAGCAGTACACCACACATGATAATCTGTAAAATGGTAGATATGTTGCCTCCCATAGTATCATGAAACATACTTTTGGCCACAATGACAGATATTGTCTGCCTATTAAGAGGTATCTGGTGCCAGTTTAAATGTCTTAGGCTATCCAACATCTTCAGAGAGTTGAATCTGTGGAAAACCTATGCCATTCTGGAGCCAGATGAAAGAGTCTAGAGCACTTCAAGTGGCACAAGATGCCAATGCATGAGCGGCTGAATCAAGTATATACGGTCAAATATTAGATTTTCACCATCAACAACTCTGAATCAAAATGGCTTATGGAGGTAAAAAGCAGAGAATTTACTGCTACAGAAATAATGGGTTAGATGTGGATTAGTTACAGCTGTGTAGTGTAATGCTAGAGAACACCTACCGGAATCATCGCATTTACTGGGAACATCATTCTACTCTAGAACTGTACTGTTCCAAATTATTAAATTAGAAGACATGTCAATGCTAGTTTTTTGTAAGTTATCAAAACAAGTTATCATTTTCACCTTCCCAGTGTTTTTTCACATTAGAGAACGGACCAGATTTGTCATCTTTTTCTTCCTCTTCCAGAAATCGTGGAAGAGATTTTTGTTCTTCTTCATTACTATAACTGATCTCGTTATCTTCCATACTGATAGTTCTTTCAAAACACCCGGGCTAAGAAAGAGAAGAGCACACATTTTATATATATAATCTCCAAGAACTTGCAATAGTGGTGACTATATCTAGCAATGAATTAACAGCATTCAGTAAATACTTAATGTATGTGAAATAACTGGATACAATCACATACCTTTGTACTAGTCACACATTTTGAGTATCAACTTTAATAAATCTCTTAGAGAAGAAAGGACACTGCCAAATTCTTTAATGCTTTTAATAACAATCAGTTCAAAAATAAAACAAACCTTATGAATGTATTTTATCCACTTTGGCAACCACTTTACTTAGAATAATTAGGGAACAACTCGAACAAACACTACTCACTCTTGTGTCTTACACAGTTCTTCCATGTTAAGTAAACTGTTCTCAAATGTTGATACAATTTATTAGAATTCAGTAAATTCTATAGGTAATCTAGAATGGGTTATTACCATATGGTTGAGCATTTCATCAAGATCTTACTCATACAGGAACTTTACATACGATTAATTTTAATGAAGATGGTGGCTTAGCTTTGAGTGCATTTATATAGATCCTTTTGCAGAACTCAGAAACATAAACTAGAAGAGACTATCTATATTCTCTAGTTAAGGAACTGAGAAAATTGGAATTTTAAGTGTGGAATAGACTAAGTGATAAGAACCACCTTAAAACCAAGACACAATTCATACACTGGGCTATGGTTCATTCAAGGATGCTAGTGGCATTAAAAAGTAACACAAAATGAACCAGTAGTAGCCCATGTCCTCGCTGCTAAGCCACTGCATTGTCAAGAAGTGCAACTCAAACTTAATGCAACAGAGCTTTGGGTAAGTTAGGCCAAGATCTACAGTGTGGCAAAAGGCCCAAAGGCCTTCTGTAAGGAATTCACGAGCCAGACAGCAAAAGCCCATTGCTTCCACGAGTCATCATGTTACAGAACGTCACACGGCACCTGCACCTCGCGTTGTCAAACGTCATCTCGGCACTGGATTCACGCCGTATCCCAGCAATACCACGCGTAACTACAGGGCACAGGGCACCACTGTGCCACCTG
>NW_010528337.1:62474-96595 GCF_000687285.1 Phaethon lepturus | reverse complement strand
TAAGAAAGATTGGGAGAGACTTTTTAGCGGGGCCTGTTGTAATATGACAAGGAGTAATGGTTTTAAACTAAAAAAAGGTAGATGTAGACTAGGTATAAGGAAGAAATGTTTCACCATGAGGGCGGTGAAACACTGACCCAGGTTGCCCAGAGAGATGGTAGATGCCCCATCCCTGGAAACATTCCAGGTCAGGTTGGACGGGGCTCTGAGGAACCTGATCCAGTTGAAGGTGATCCTGCTCACTGCAGGGGGCTGGACTAGATGACCTTAACATGTCCCTTCCAACCCAAAGATTCTGTGATAGTTCACTCTCCCATCCACAATGTAATAAGCCTCAAAAGTGGCCCTTTCTACCAATGCCAAAACAAGTTCAGCATTAACAAAACATCTGCATATCATACCAAAATGAGGTCTATGTTAACACAGAGCCCTCTTCATTTACCTTGTCTGCTCTCTATCCTTTTAGAGTCAATCGACTTTTTCTAGTTGTTTGTCCTTCATATTTGTATAGCCAGCAGAGTCATGGGAAGTCAGACTGAACATCTCTTCTGTGCACATCAGGTACATAAAGTTCCTTCAACTTAAAATTATTTAAGTTTTAATTGCAGGAAGAACAATAAGTAGTTTGGGGGAAGCACTAACAGCTCCACATGACACACTACAACCCCAAAAAAGTTCAGAGGAGAAAGCACATCTAGGACTCACTGCTCGCCAAGGAATTTGGGAAAGACAGGCTGGTATGAATTGCTCGCACAACACCATCCTGCTATGCAGAGCACTATTTTTACGATGTGGTCAGGACTGCAAGTTTCACACCTTTGAAAGAGTCTCACATGGGGGGCACCTGGTTTCTATCACAATCTGCTTGATACAGAAAGCTGAGAGTTAGAAATACTGAGACAGTCTGAACCCTTGTTTATCCTCACAGATCAGATGAGATCAGAAACAAAGATGAAAATAATTGTTTCTTTTTTACTGTGCACTACTACAGTAAGCGCCACCCATCAACCCAATGGTATGAACACATAACACTTGTATAGTCCTTTAATACTTCCTTTTTGAAAATGTTTCTAAACTATATAATATGTTAAATTCAATAAATACAATTACTACCAACATTTAATTGATTCTTGATTACAATTAATTATATTTCTGAAACAATCAAGCATCCTACAATTAAAAATAATTGATTCATTAGCACACCCTTACTAGACAATTACACAAATGCATTATTTATGTAATTAGATACATTTACAGTTCATTATTCCACTTTTTATTCTATTGTTATAAAGCTACAGAAGTAGCACCTTACTTTTTAATCTTCCTATGCCTTCTATTGACATAGAGATCACACTTATTTCCCCAATTTCAAATTAGACATCAAAACCTGAAAGAGACTCAATCCCTACAAAAACAGTAATTAAAGCTCATTTATTTGTCATACGGGTGAAAAGTAAGGGCAACAAAGTATTTTCCAGGGGAAATCTGCTTATTGAGTTGAAAAAAGCAGCTGTAAGCAACAGATTTTTGGAGATTTCAAAAATATAAATTAAAATATTTACATGCCAGGCTCTTGCTTAAACGAGAATTTAAGGGTGAGCATGAAAGAGAAGCCAGTGAAAAATTGTGATCAGAGCTGCTTCCAAGCCCAAACGTAACTAACGGCCATATACTTGTTATTCTATCGTGGCATCAAAACCAGTTCAGAAGTCTTGACAGTCATGACACAGATTAAGGATCTGATTTTCAGATGTTCTAGTCCTCCGTACATTTTAGCAACTTCACTTACGGGTGTGAATGTCCAAACCTGCTAAGAAAATGTAACTCCAATGAACATGGGTTGGCTACCACACAGTTTTGACCACAAGATTCCTGAAATAGTGACCAAATGAGGAACCCAAGTAACGAAAGTCTGCCAGCTTCTATGCTTAAGATGCAGCAACCCTAATCTTCCAATACTTTACCTTCCACCTACTTCATACAAAAGTTTGTAGTATTTATATAATTGCTTATCCTCCACGCATTTCCCTTTTTTTAAAAGAAAGATCAGAAGAGTGAGTTTATCTATCTGTTGCTAGTTTTACCTTTCCTAAAGAAACCTATGTAATAAAGGCCCCAGAGTTAATGTAGAAAAAGTTTAAAAAATTACTTTTGTGGTAGAATTCACAGGCAAAACCCTTCTCCAGTCTTCCATGGTCCTAGTGCATTTCTCAAAGGAGCTCACTAAGCTTCCACTGTCTTTGCCAAACAAATGAGGACAGAGCAGGAGGGTAAGACATTCAGTAATTGCTCATGCTTGCACTCTTTAAAAATTAGATACTGGGAACGTCAGGGAGTGTCAGGAAATAAGCAGTCCCTGCTCCAGCCACAGATGCAGTTAAAGATGCAGCTCCCCTGTGGTTCCTCAGATGCCATCACAAATGCTTCTTTCAAACTTGAAAGTTTTGCTCTGGTGGTGGTAAACCTTCACTCATTCCTGCAAGCCTGGGTCTAGACCTTGGGTGTCCTGTGTGTTTCTTGTTTTGTGACACAAGCCAGCCGGCCACAGTCAGAAGCAGACACTCAGAGGAAAAAAAAACAGCAGGAACTTGAGATGGAGAGGAGAAAACTATGATGATAATTTATCTCATTGTTCTCCAGCAGCCTTGGTGCTGAAAGATATGCCCCTACTCAATTTGACAGCCAAGCATGAAAAGTATCATGCCAAAGAGAATCCCACCAGCTGTATTTTTCATAACAATAAAGGATGCCCTCTCAGATCCTATGAAATGGATAAGCTACTTGAAAATTATCAAGGCCAATTACACACAGCAGAATCTGTCTATATATACTACACCTACATCAGCCACTACGACTCCAAAATGGTTGAGGTCAGGAAGGCAATCAAGAAAACCCTCAGGCAAAACAGAAGATTTCTTGGAGAATCATCTGACTGCATTACAAAGCAATCACTGAACAACAAAACCACAAAATATTAATATTTTAAAATTATCATAGAATCAGAGAATCGTTAAGGTTGCAAAAGGACTCTAAGATCATCAAGTCCAGCCATCAACCCAACACCACCATGCCCACTAAACCATGTCCCGAAGTGCCATGCCCGCATGTTTTGTGAACACCTCCAGAGATGGCGACTCCACCACCTCCCTGGGCAGCCTGTTCCAATGCCTGACCACCCACTCAGTGAAGAAATTTTTCCTAATACCCAATCGAAACCTTCCCTGGCACAACTTGAGGCCATTTCCTCTCGTCCTATCGCTAGTTACTTGGGAGAAGAGACCAACACCCACCTCACCACAACCCCCTTTCAGGTAGTTGTAGAGAGCGATAAGGTCTCCCCTCAGCCTCCTCTTCTCCAGACTGAACAACCCCAGTTCCCTCAGCGGCTCCTCATAAGACTTTTGCTCCAGCCCCCTCACCAGCTTCGTTGCCCTTCTCTGGACACGCTCCAGCACCTCAATGTCCTTCTTGCAGTGAGGGGCCCAACACTGAAGACAGTATTTGAGGTGCGGCCTCACCAGTGCCGAGTACAGGGGCACACATTCAGCCCTGAGTCTTCTGGACTGAATTTAAAGAGAAATGGACAGAAGCTATACTGGTTTTATGTTTATATGTGTCCAGCTTTGATTGATTTGTTTCCTCACTTTTAACAAGTTAAAAGCTTCTCTTTTTTAACGCTTATTTCTCTATGCTTTTTAAAGACGATAAACAAAGGGAGAAGGGTAACTACCACACTGCAACCCTTCTTTAAATCTCCCCTGTTTCTGGTGTTTACACTGAGTAGGAATTTTTAAGGCCCTGTTGAGTTTCTGAGCAGCTCCAAAGAAAATAAAACATGCTGGTCTACCTTACCGTCCAACGTTATTCCCCATTTCATCTGGGGATCACTTATGAAACACTTCGAACTTAATCTGCAAAGAAGCACGACTGCCTTCAAAGTCATTACATCTTAAAAATCAAAGGAAAGTTCTTCCAAGTGTGTTTATCTAATCCAAAACATTAACATGCTGACAGCTGCTGAGCTGCTTCATTTAGCTGTCACAACAGACCATAAAGCACCATAGCGAAATGGACACTTCTGTGTATGACATCTGCCACTCTTCTATTAACTGCTGCTTCACCACAAACATTGTACCAAATAATTAATTTGGCTAGGTGTATGCAACAGAGCATTTTTTTAATGCATTAAAACATCTGGGTTTTTGCACTGCAAGGTTCTCCCTAATGTAATGAAGTCCAAATAGAAGATTTTAAACTGCCATTTTTGGCTATGACACAAGAAGGATTCCCACAGAGAGATAACACGCCTCATCTACTCAGGAAAGAATACCTTCTGTAACATAAGTTGAAAAGCCTTACTAAAAATATTAACACCATAAGCTTTAATAGAAATAAAAATTCTTAGGAAAGCTTCATCTCTACAGGGTTGTTCTTGAATCCAAAGTATCTGCACCTCAGTTGGAAACACAGGTTATATGAAAGCAATTTATAATGTGCTGCAGCAGAGACAGAATAGGGTAGCCTTAATATCAAGGGGGGGCAAAAAAAAAAAATCACAGTAGACACCTTTGCAAAACTTAATCCTGAGAAACATTGAATACTCCCGACTCTCAGAAGAGTCTAAAAGAATGCCTGAGAATCAGCAGCTCTCAACAACAGGTTGAAAGTCAGGATTTCTTCTACTATCAAAAAAATATGGAGTCTGGTTTGGAACTGATTAAAGCCTGAATGACAAAGTCTCCTTGAATCAAACTTGCTGAAATTGTAGACTCAATCACAGAATGCCACCAAGATTCTCACAAGTGGTACCTGAAAACCGTAAGACTGCATGGAAAGAAACAACTTTTCTCTTTCACCTGGAGATGACAAAGAACTGATTCAAGAATATGGATTTTCTCAGCGTTGTAGAAATATTTGTCTCCCTGGATTTAGTTGAGTATCTGACACTACAGTGTGGCTGTTTAAAGACTGAAATAAAATAGCTTGAAGGAATACATTGAAAATCTAAGTTTTCTGTTATTGCCAACTGTCTTATCCAATGGACACACACATGAAGTATTGCTTTTAGCTTTTTCCAAATGCCCGTCATTGGTCTCCAAGATAACCACAACAGAAAGTTGGAAACAGAAACTAAACAGAGAAAACCTACAGCTCTGCTCTGTACCTTTATACATTTTATAGAGATGTTTAAATCCAAAATGAAACTAAAACATAATGAAAAGCATTCTTTCCCAAGAAAGCAAAACATGCTTGACTGGCAGTGCCTTTGGAGGGCATCCCTCAAACACTGCTACATGACACCCCAAAGGTGCACAGTCAAAACTACTGGAATTGTATCTTTTGGGAGTCTGCAACTAACTCAGAGGCTAATTCCAAAATGGGAAAACAGCAGAAGCTGATTCACGGTCATAGGATAGAAAGAAAAAAAAAAAAAGATATTAAAAAATTAAGGCCAGGATTTCTGACTTCTACATCCTGCACATGACAATGTGTCTGGGTCATTTTGGAGATGTTCAACATTCTACTGGACCTGAGCATCTCATCTAAATTTGAAGTCAGTCCTGCTCTGGGCAGGAGATTCGGCTAGATGACCTCTAAAGCTCCCTTCTGAGGAGCATATCACAACAGGTACCAAAGATGGGGTCTCCAAACAGGGAAGTCATTCTAGTTACAATAAGACCTACACCTTAACAAAGCGCTGCTTTTAGCTCTGGAGTCACACAACCTTTAGAATGATTTAAGAGAAATACGCAAAGCAATACCTGGATCAGTGTGCTCCTGCATATAGGCAGGTGGGACTAATTGTTTGATTACTAGCAGCTTCCCATGACAATAAGATGCTTTTCACCCATTTTTAATAGTCTGAGATCATTGTCTAAGTATCTCTAGTATCACTGGAGAGGAACAAGTACTTTCACAGGACAATTCATCAACATTCTAAGACAGATGGGATAACTTACTTATCTGGTGTTTAGACTGAGTAGGAATTAGGTAGAAATTACCACTCAGTCTAGAAGCCTGGGTTTTAGACAGACTAAATTCAGTAAGAGAAATCCTATTATAGTTACTGGCCAGGGTGGAACCAGTAACTTCTCACTGGAAGAAGGTTCTCCATCCCTCCCATTTGCGCAGCTCTGAAGGTGGCAGAGAAACATAAACCCCATCTAAGAGCCATACGCAGTCTCTTTGGTATTGAGAGGTAGAAGGAAGAAACACGGCTGTTGTGGCTTTAATTCCTGAAGTGTTAACAATGAGTACACCAAACTACAGGCCAAACTATTCATAACTGTAACATGCACATCTTCCTTGTCTACCTTGAAAATTATTTTCAGGGTTAAATTCACCAATGATACAATTAGAGGCAACCTCAAGTGCACCCTTAAAATCTCCTTAGACTATTAGTCCTTGTTATTACTGAATTTCAGTTTTCCTCAGTGGAATTCCAGCAGTGATATGTTTGGTGCATATCAACTACATTACCACTGAAATGTTTTATGTTAACAATTTAGTGGAAAACTGAATGATAGTGACTTAGAATGGACTTCGAAAACATTCCTAAGTAATTTATAGGGTGAAGCTCCATGAAAAAAATATTTCAGTCAGGTTTATTTCTTAATTGACTTTGGTGCGTTTGAAAAAATGACAAAGGCAGTGCAGGTGTTGCACAAATGTCTGCATCTACCAGTGTAAGTGAAACCCTTCTTATTTTGGCGTAACTTATAGCCTCTGCTTTACTACAGTCCTGCTACACTGGTTACTGCCACTCAGGGACAGATACAGCCCCAATTTAAAGGGAGTATGCCAGCCTGCCTGATGGTAATTGGACAGCTTAGCCTTCTTAGTCCTTCCCTTCCCTGTAAATCCATGCCTGTTTCAATGAACAAAACCACTATTTCACTTGCATTGATGAAAACTGTTCAACAGCCATCATGGAAGTACATCTAGGTTTATACTGGCACACATTAGAGGAGACCTGCTCCAACGTTCTTCAAAGATCGAGAGCGCTGAAGCTCTGCATTCATACATCTTCAAGGCTTGCTAGAGCAGGGGTTTTCAGCAGCTGCACAGCACTGCAAGTTGGCATAAGTTCTTGTTATACTGCCATGGGCTAAATTCAAAAACCTAGTTGAACACTGACAGCAAACTACAATTAGTACCGTTCCTACACTAAAGAAAATAATCCATGAAATCCATCATTTTCATAGCCACATAAAAATTTACCCTGCAAGTGTTCAGCTTTACCGACTTCTGTTCACTCCTGCTAATTTCCTTCTTTGGACTCCACATGAACAGCTATCTTTTATGAAAGGAAAAAACCAGCCAGAAAACCAAATTTGTGAAAAAAATTTAGATTGGGACAAAACGTCAGTAATTTCTAATTCCTCTACACCATTTGTGGAAATATCAACCAAAAATATAGACTGTCATTCCAGATGACAACTGCAGTTCATCTAGTTAAATATTCTGTTGTGGACATGAGCTAGCATCAGACATTCAGAGAAGGAGACAACAATCATTGTAAATACATGTTTTAGTAGTTTGTGTCCTGACACAAGAAAAGGGATTTATGCAATGCAAATGCTCCCATTATTCCTAGAACAATGTAAAATGTTTTTGACCCCTGCTTCAATACCTTCCTGCAATGAGTTACATTACTAATATTTATTTTTTTTAATCACAGCAGTAGAGGATTTTATCTTATTTTGCCAAATTTGCCTGAAATTATTTTGACCACTCTCTAAATCCTTGGTAATTTACCAAATAATCTTGCGCTTCACAAAAGTGAAGCCAAACCGTTTTCAACAAGAAAAGTTTTCACAGTAAAAGCCTTTTACGTGTCACTTGAGTGTCTTGCAACAGATAACTGAGATAAAGTTCCTTATCAGACAATCTAGTTCTAGGTCTAAATATGTTCTCCTATGTCTGACAGTTCTCTTCCAAGATTACACATGACCATTCCGAACATAGTAGTCTAATTATACATGATTTGAAATAGGAGTCTTCTCTTCTGTGTCCTTCTTCACTGATACAGTCAGATCTTATCTTCTATTCCAGTTTCTTTCTTCTTGAAAATATGAACAGGTAAGGTTCAGTAGAAAAGGGCTGTGTGTTTAGAGGTAGAGAAGATGGGAAATTCACTATTTTGCAACTAACACTAGCTTACTACTGCTTTCGCTTACAATGTGTTTGTGCAATAAATAGGAGAAATTCCTGAGGGGATATAAAGAACAGTGAATAAAGGTTATGATACACAGAAGACCAACGAGGACAAACAGTACCACCGTAGCCACCTGTTTGTTCTGTGTCTACCTGCAGCTGCGAGCCATGCCCAGTTAGGAACCTGAATATCTTGGCCATAGTCCTGAACTGTCCCTGACAGAAGAGACACTGGAACACAAATGTAGGTGAGGGCTGGGAAGGAGATGTCTGATTCAATGCTGCCTGCCAGTGTAAACTTTTAGGAAGCAAGAAGAAGAGCTAAAGGGTATGGTCAGAGATATCCGTGATCAGGAAGATGCCAAAAGACACAAAGGCCACTATAACAAACCACTTGGACAGCTATACAGAACAGGAGCCAGCAGTAAAGAATAAGCTGGCAATGGCACAGGGAAGAAAGTGATTGCTAGTATTATCTACGGCCACACAATGTTACAACCAGAAGCCATGAGATTAAGAGGAAGTACTCTATCCTGGAGAAAGTTGAGAATGAACCCTATGGACGTATCTCACCTTTCACCCTTGAAATCAGGCATTACTGCTCTTCTCAGTGCACAAAAAGAACAGTAGAATAGAGTTGGCAGCACAGAAGAGAACTGAGGACACAAGTTCTGCCCATCTCCATGTCAAAGGACAGAAGTGTTGCAAGAGACTAGCTTTGCTAAATCATGACTTCCTCACTGACCTCAAACGCAGGAAAGAAGCTTACCAACTAGGTCAGGTGACTAAAGCAGAGGATAAAAGAATGGCACAAGCAGCTGGAACACAAGCAAAAACATGTCCATAAGAAACAAATGAACCCTATGATCACAGCTGAGCAGAGACCAGGTCAGGCACACTTCTGAAGTGGATCTACCCGTAACCTGCCCTTAAAGTGAGTGCTCCAAAACACCAAAGTGCTTGCAATATCTAAACATGAAGTAGAACAATGTATTTTTTTGTAAATAGGAAAGTCTCAGACTGGTCAAAGACGACAGATATCAAAAGCTTTGAAAATCAAGTTCCTTTCTCCTTACCACATCCTTACTTGGCAAGTAAATCTGTAAGGTAGGTCGTCTGTAAGACTACGTTTTTCCTCTTCAGCCTTGTTCTAACCCAGCAGCCACTAAGCCCTTTTAGATGTATAAATACTCCAGCCTCCTCCCAGCCCCTGCGTGCCCGTGACCTGCCCGTCTCCCAAGTCTCTCGCTCTCCTCACTTCTCCCGTTTCAAAACCTAGCTGCCACAGTCTCCCTTCCAGAAACATGTCCCTCCTGAGCACGTTCTCAGGAAATAAGCAATCTCCTTCTCCAGGGATTTCCATACAATTCCAAATTCAGGCAGCCACATGAAGGGAACCATGCAAGCTATTAAACACAACATAAGGTACCTATGCAGTAAACTGTAAACAAATAAATAAAGCAGATACCAGCCTTTACAACCAGAAAGGCTACATTAACCAACTACTCAGAGAGAATGTAGAGATGATACAGAGAAAGCCAGAGGGTTTTATGACTTTTTGCATTAGTCTTCATGAAGGAGTTCTATTGTTGTTGCTGTTAATTCTGCTTGACGCCAATCAGAGCTGAACTGGGAAGAGAGACTACTAATTACATTTTTCAAATTTAGTTGGCCTGACAAATATCAGCTAAGATATATAAAAAAATACTTGAACCGACATGAGAACTGATAGCAGCTCTGTGATGTCTCATGGAAGACGGATGAAAGGCCAAGCATATTGCCTGTGCATAGAACAGGAGGAAAGAGGAGCTGAGAAATCAGAGACAACTCAAGCTGAACTTCAGATTTGAGAACATTTCTGGATAAAGCAAACCATTGTGTGCAGCTATATGATAACATAGGCATAAGTAGCAATCAATAAAGATTTGTTAAGAACAAACTGACAGAATGATCCAATTTTTTTCCTGTCTGTGGCTAATAGGCCCTTTTAGTAGGAGAGGAGTAATTGTCATACATCTTGTAAATTAGATAACTGTACCAATGGAGAACCAATGTTTCACTGTCAAATACAAAGATGTCTTGAGTGGTGCTTCAACGGGTCCGTCCAGGGTCCAGTCCTTTTCAGCACTTCTCTTAACAACCTAGATGGTAGGTAGAACAAAATATTCCTGACAGTAAGAAGGATTGCAAGTATGTTGGAGGACTGCAGAAGGATTCAAATAGGGTTTAACAAGCTGGAGAAACAGTGATTACTCAGTCACAAATAGAAGATAAGGAAAAGCTAGTTAGTAACAGTCCTGTTGGGACAAACAAACAAACAAACAAACAAACAAACAAACAAAAATGAGGCTGGGAGGGTGGGGGGGTATCACCTGGGGGCTATTTCCAATCCAAGAATCACAATCGTAAGACTGCACAGTGGTTTTGGATATTCAAGGAAGATGTGAACAAACAGGGGACTTTCAAAAAAAGAGTAACAAGAACTATTTGAGCTGGAAAAAGCAAGTCACAAGAGAGGAAAAAAAGTAACAAAATAATCTGTTTTCCATACCAGTGATGGACAGAACAAGTAGTAATGGGCTCAAATGCCAACCAGAAAGATCCAGGATAGACTTTAGGAAAACCACTCCATTGAGAATAATAACAAAGCACTAGAATAGACTGTTAAGGGAAGCTACGGGTTTTCCACCACTGATGATCTACAAAAGAGAAATGACAATCTGATCCTACTTGGGGCACAAGGATGGCTTCTCTAAGTCTCTTCCAAGGCAGTTTTCCAAAACAATAAATTACTGCCTCCTCTCTCTTAAGGGCATCCTGTTATACATGTACATTTCCTCTGTATAAACACAACCGCTGTACAATGGACACTGATACAACATTTTTTGTTCTAAACGAGTGGGTTTACAGATGTAGTAGTCCCAAATACTGGCAAACACTGTCTGCATCTTTGAAAGCAAAAGTGTGTGTGTGGGGAAACCACACCAAAATCCAAATATAGAGATTCTTTTAGCAGAATGAAACTTATGCCCCATCCATTTTTCCCTTTCTAATAATGTGTTTCCTAGTAAGGGTTTGGTTCTAACTACTAAATGTGAGTCTCCAATATGATTCAGAGTTTCCAGCCTTAAGATGGGAATCATTAATAGACTTTACCCCAGAATTTCCCCTGATGAGGACCTGTCGCTATGGAAGTCAACCTCCGGAGCAAAACTGGAAGGAAGAAGTACTATACCATTAATCACATCATTAATACAGCCCTAATAAGCTGAGGTTCATAACCTCTGGATGCTGATGAATTAGAGTCAGATAAACCTGCTCTGCCCAATGTTTTAATCAACTGCAATGTTTGCTGAAGGCCATGGTAGCATAGCTTATAAATATATAGATGCTTATTCACGTTACAAGTGAAAACACAAAGTAAGAACTGAACAGACTCAACAGAGAAACTGTTAACTTCAATCCTTGGAACGTATCAAAGTCAAAGGAGTTTGTAGACAAAGATAAGATGCTCCAACAAAGCTTCCTTATCTCATTAAAATTGTTCTGAAATCGTTTCCAAGTATCAGGGAGATACAATACCATTGTTAATCCTCAAGACTTCTCCTCCCAAAATTCATGGTAGATATCCAATTAAATTAATTTGGTTGAGGTTTGGCACACCATTCTGTATTGTGGCATCCATACTCAGTACATCACAAGCTAGCAATACCATGGCAGCTCAAAATAATGTGAGATAAGAATAGAAAGGAAGAGAAAAAAGTGAATTACAGAGAAGACATGACAGGTGGAATATAACGTCCAGACAGAGGTTCCCAAAATAATTACACTCAATTATTCACCCATCACCAAAAGTGCCTGCTGAAGAGCATGGGAGTCCTAAGGTAAAAGAATTGCTACTCAACATTTTCCTAGCATTACCACACTAAACATTTCCAACATTATCACACTGAAACATGCTCTGCCACAAACACACATATATTCTTATACCAGTTTTTCCTCTCACCACTCCTCTAAGTAGCAAGCTGCCTTCTGAAAACCGTATCATTAGGACCAAGTTTTTAGCTTTATATTCTGCTGGTGACAACTGAATTCTCTCTGGTTATTCTCCATTTTGGTTTAAAACAGAGGAAAACTGGGCTTTCGTATGTAGTCAAAGTCATAATTAAATTCTTATCCAATGCGTTTGAATAGAGAAGTGGTTATAACACACCTGTGGCCCCAAAAAACTTTTCATTCACAATAACTGTCAACTTCAGTGAACGTTATGTGTTATTGACAAACCTGAAAACTTTTAAGATATAGTTCCACTCCAGCAAATAACTACCAAAAAAATCCCTCAAAAACCTCATCCAACAGGCCATGTTTTCATATGGCAAGGTCTTGTTTCTCAATTATCCTTAGCCCCACAAAGTAATCTGGAAACCAGCCTTTGATACAGATGTGTTAGGAATAACAAAGAGGATGTGATAATAGAGTGGTTTATAAACAGTTAATAAATGACCAGGAAACTATTTCTCCTAGTCATTTTCCAGAGTAAAACTGACATTTAACTGCTACCAGAATTGTAACGAAACAAAATCATTCACTAGAAAGAGTCTAGCTCTTTCCCATAGCTATACAAATTTGGCACAATTCAAAATAGCAAAAAAATCCCCACCTATCGAGCTAAACAAGCATAAGCCTAAATACACAACAAACAAAAGGAACAAGTCTAGAAACGATGCTGTATGAGGCCTTTTTGAACAAGATGTGTACTCTAAAATGTTGAGTAATTCCAAAATGTAGCTATACAGCTTTTCCATAATGATTTTTGTTTATTAAGCATGCCTGTTTACAGAGCTAGAGATTTTCTTTTAAATCCTTGTCTCCTATTTAAATATGTATTTGGACTTAAATGCTGTTAATTGAAACTCATAGCACTGAAATCAATGGAGGTCTTCTCTGAGACCAAGGAATGGATGTCTTCAAGTCCAGTTGATTTACTGGATTCCTATTATAGGACAGAGGTAACCTCAGTTCCTCAACCATCCTATGTCTGGTGAAAAACAGGGCCAAGAGGGAAAGATGTTATATATGCACACTGGGATAACAGGAAAGGAGCCAGCCTGCAAATCTCCCCACATTTACTCCTTCTAATATCCCTGGCTGCATTTAGGGTCAGAAGGAGGAAGCAAACTAAAAGATGTCAAGCGATGTACCTCTGGCTCCCAAGCACCCAAGGAGAATTTTGCTGCGCTGAATACGCTCGCTCCAGGTCTCACAGCAATATTAAACTGATCAAACGGCACAAGCAGGCTAACTATTCACCTCATTCTGTATTCAGTGTACGCTCTCGTAATTGTTTCCAATTACTGTGCTTTTTTTCTGGAAACAGATAGTGCTTGTCTGTGCTTGGAACCTATTAACGTTGCTGCCTCAGTCATTGGAAAGATAGCGGCTACATTTCTGTGCATGTATCTGTGGATGCAAGACCTGATTGCATTGGAAATGTGCTCGACTTGCTTGAAACTTGCAGTTTTGCTCTCCTCAATGCAGGGACCTGGCTCATTTTTCCAAACAATGAAGAATCACCCTCTCTCATTTTCCAATAGCATCATGGAGCTTTTCTCAAAAGAAGCTGGTAGATGTTTTGAGTTTACTAATCAAGTCTTTTATGTCTAGCCAGATATTTTTATGTGCTCATGACAGTGGCATCTAAGTGCATTTTCCAGATGTTAGTTATTTACACATTCATCATTCTCCTAAACCAGTCACACCTAATCTGCATGTTAAAACATTTCTGTGGAATAAGCAAAGTAAAGGTTAAACCAACACAATATGAAAGGAATATTGGTTCAATCTTCAAACTACTACCTATAATCCGACTCGACATCACATTTAGAGATGTGATTAGGAAATGTGTATTATGCTCATGTTTATATTGTTTATATCATATTTATATAGTGGTATAACTTCTCTCCCTTTCTTAGTTGGATGTATTTGAATGAACTTTTGAGCATATTGTGCTCCTCAGTACAGTAAGTTTGTTTATTCAGTTTAGAAGACAATCTGAATGATGCCTTAAAGCGGGTATTAGGGAGACCTGGTTATGAAAAGTCTCCCTCTCATTTTGTCCATCTTATCTTGGATAAAATCAGTCATATTCCAGTCAAGGTCTGCTTGGGACTTCTGGAGAAACCTTTACTTCCACGTGTGGATTGGACTCACTTACGCTTGTCCTTATGAACAACGCAAATTTGCTAAGCATAAGAAGCCTGTACAATTTTGACAACAGAAAATGCGCTTCTTTTTTCTACAGTTAAATTCTCAAAACATATTATCTCCTGTCCTGGTTTCGGCTGGGATGGAGTTGTTTTTTCTTCCCGATAGCAGATATAGTGCTGTACTTTGGAGTTGGTATGAGAATGATGTTGATAAGTGAGCGAGCGGCTGTGTGGTACTTAATTGCTGGCTGGGGCTAAGCCACGACATCCCCTTGAAAGAACTGTATTTCAACTGACAAAGAGCATTCCCTCATAAGCAAATTTTAATATATTTGCATAAACAGGAGACCACCAATAATAGATAACCCTTCAGGAGGGGATGAAATTACTTTACCCTTATGAAGAAAAGTATTACTTACATGAAGAGAATGAGTAACTTAAATACATACTTGATTTTATATATAAGTACATTTATCAAAACCTTTCCTCTATTACAAAAAGAGGAATATACCAAATTCTTTTCTGACAGATTTCTGAAAGCATTTCCAATGGCTAACATAACACAACACAGTTAATTTATGTTAAAAAAAAAAAAAAAAAGATAATTTGAGATATTTAAAACTGCCTGACCATCTCCAAAGCAGGAGGAAATTAGTTCAAGTATACTGTTTCAGTGTTGTTGGTTGTGAATACTGCAGATTTCTGCAAGACATCAGACTAGGCCTACTTGTGTACAAGTAACTAAAATCCCTTTTTCTCAAGAGAAGGAACCACATTCAGGGGATTGACTTATAACTACAGTCAGGCAACTGAATTTGACTTTTGATTCGTACTACTCAGTACAAAACACTGAGTGGTATTATTCTGTTCCACTTTCTCCAATTAGTACACTTAAAGAAATAAAAAGTTCTCTTTTTCAGTGTCTTTTGATGAGCACTTCAGATATGTACTTTCCTGTGAAAAGCTGTAGTCTTTAGCAAAATGTACTGCTCATTAAGAGATTTGGAAACAAAAAACTGTGAACAGAGACCAATGCCTTGCTTTCCCATCTAAAACTGATGCTCCTATATTAAACAACTCATCTTAGCATCAAGATTGATTTATGGCGATTTAAAACAGAAGTTAAAAGTTTTTAAAAATTCATTTCAAGATATTTAAACTAATAGTAAAAAAAGAATGCTTCACCAGTATTCCTGGTTTAACATGCCTCAGATGATTAAGTACAGGGACTAAACTCATACAGACACGATAAAAAAATCCCACCTGTAAACCACAAGACCTCTGGCTTCTCCTGCACTGTCAGACATGCCAGGTAGCTTTCACACACACATACTGCAGCAAGGTTGAAAAATAGATTACGATGACAGAGTAGTACAAATCACCATAGAGCAGCACAGTGGTCTGAGCAGTAATAAACGTGCAATTGCTTTCACTGTAACTGATGGCCAAGATAGCAGAGGTTGGGGAAGGAAAAGGGGAAAAGTCTCTATTATCCAGCTGAAGACAGTCTCAGCTTGCTAAAACAAGGAAATGTTACTTCTTTGTCTTGCTTGTCCCAGTGTGGTACCTCAATACGTTATTACACCTTCACTAAGAAAAACAAGGGAAGCCAGAGTGCCTGCTTAGACCACTAGCATGAAGGGAGATCATTCTGAATTCCCACGTGTTCTGATGTAAACGCAGCGTCTACTCGTTTACTACTGAGAGTTACACACCGACAAAGCAGCACCCTGAGCCTCTCAGGAATGCAGCATGTGCCAAGATGCCACGCGATTCACTTTTTACTATCAATGTTATTCTTTCACCATCTCTGGCAAGTAGTTGCACTTTAACGCTAGCAGGAGCCACCGCCTCACACAGAGACAAGACCTAGATGCTCAGCAGATCTCCAAAAAAGCAGCAGCTCCCACTTCACGTCCCTGCCCAGGAGGAGCAGCTACCTCATGCGGGAGCGAGCTGGAACATTGCCTTTGCATGAGAAAGCAGCTCCTCAACGTGACACCACACCTCTTCCTTTTCCACCTCTTTGGCACTAGTTCTATCTTTGTCGTGTACTAGACCACACATACTGACTTTTGCAGGAGCACAACCAAGATACTTGAGCAGAGTATGAAGTGCTTATTCTCATTCCAGTGAGTTTCTGTTTATAAGCCTTTATTATTTAAAATACACGGCTTCCTGCTTGTCTGACCCCAGTTCACAATGAAAACCTCTACAGTCAACCATGGACTGCCACACCTTCTAGGTATTCTCCAGATTCTACTCAGAATTTCTTCTTCCACACTCTTTACCTCCCACTTTCACCGCTAGATAGTTCACATCCCAGGCAAGATCTTAGAAAGATTCCTCACTTAACTATATTAGTTTCATATTACATCTTAGGTACACATTAAATACTTCTTTGAACAGAGTGGTCTTCATTTACTGGTGCTGGCAGTTTAAGCGGGGCAAAGTTTTATTTCCAACATATGGCCAAGTGCTTCTATATTCCAAAAGAGTGCTTATCATATTTAGGTAATATCTGTCTCTTCTGTGTTAACTGTTATTTTTTTCTTTTCATTGTTTAGTATATACAACTAAAAAAAACCCCTATGGCTACTCCTCATTGCATAAGAATTTACCTAGCTGCACATCACACTGTTACTGTACAATGACTGCTCACATAACTTTCCATTCCTGAAATAATGTCAGCTGGGGAAAAAAAAAAAGAATAAAAAAATACAATGGTAATATTATTTACCTAATCAAAGAAAGTAAGTTTTTGTGGGCATCCAAAGAAAAAAGGCTTCTACTGATACATCCATATTTTACCACAAAGCCTGGATTCCACAACAAACCAACTGCTAAAAACATATCTTCTCTTGAAATAAAACCACTGTCTACAGCAAAAGTACTCCCTACTAATTCTCCCAGTCTGCAAAGACAGGCTTTTTTGTGCATTCCAACAAAACAGAAAACCAATGATAGCCCCCAGAACTGGGAATTGTGCGAGGACAAATCCTAACCTTCAGGAGAAATTCAACCCCTTGACATGAGGAATGCATATAAAAGACAATGTAAATTCTTACATGAAGGTTGTGTTGGTTTTTTTTTAATGGGGGTACAACATGCAGAAAAATACAAGCCAAATTGTTTTTTACATACTGCCACGAGAGAAATTTACCTGTGTTGTTTTAACAGATCTAATTTTAAGGTTTGATTCCAATCTTTCATTCAATTTTGAAAGTTCTAAATTTTAGGTTTTACAGAAAATCTGAAAAATAAAACTCTTGCTTTAATTTACTAAATTGTTTTAGTTCAGCACAGTATTATAGAAAAAATATCAGAATCATGATATGGATCAGAATTTCCCCACTTTTTTTTTGCAAAAAAAAGTAGAGGCAAGATTGAAACAATCTTCGAAAGAAATCAAATTTAAGCAGCCTTTTTTTAAGAGAAGACTTTACTATGCATTGACTCATAAGCAAATTCACGCCTGGTGAGCAAACCTCTCCTCTGGGACCGACAGCTGCTGGCTTGGTACATCTCCGTTTGACCTGGAAGATCTGGGCTTCAGCTTGTTTGCTGGGTATTGGAACCGCCGTTTGCTCACATCGTTACAAGTTCAGGCATTGCCTCTTTCTCAACAGCTGAAGCGTAACTCACGTCCAAGGCGGGACGTGTCAGCTCCTTCTCCTGTTCCATCCCTCGCTGGTGTCCTTTTGAACCAGGCAGGGAAATGGTACTCCCTGCTGCAGCCTTGGCTCTGCCTCCCACCGCAACGCCGTCACCGCAGGAGGAGGCTGGGGCAGAGCGGGACCCATGCTGCCAGCGCGGGGCAGCGGGCCCGGGGACCAGCGTACATCAGGGATCTGCAGAGGTCAGCAGTGTAGGACGAACAGTGAGGGGAGAAGCGGGGGAGAACCAAGAGCTGATCGAAAAGAGGACCGAAAGCCCCAAAGAGTCAGGCTTGTTGCTCTGCATCCTGCTGGAAGGACGAGGGGTGCAGGTGACTTTGGGTAACATCAGCCTCCCTCCTCTTAGTGATAACGGCCGTGCCTCAACTCAGCTTCTGCGATCGAGAGGCGACGCGGCGAGCCTGGCTTTCTGGGGCCCTGGACTACACAAAGCCCTTGGTCTCCCTAAGCTGTTTTGCCACCCTCAGCAAACATCTGCCCCAGACGTGCCCTCAACACCTAACGTGCCTAGAGCCAAGCCTTGGGTCAGGGCCTCAGGGAAGTGCCGAGCTGAGATTTCAGCTGCTGCATCCTGGAAGAGCAAAATAAAAAAAAGGATTACATGCAAAAGGATTACATCCCAATAGTCAGCTCCAGCCTCCACGAACTTTTAAAGCTGGAACTGGAAAAGAGTGTCTAATGTGAGCTAGTGTGACTCCTCCATCCCAGCTATGGTATAATTACATCATTCTGCTTGACAATGTGACATAGAGGGGGCAATAAAATACCCATTTCACAGTGAGGCCGGTATGACATGGCTACTATGGATGGTTAGGCTACTTAATTTACGTTTCAGAACTCATCTGAATTCATTAAGCATTTCCTACTGTATTCAGCCTTGCTATAGATAGCTGCTTATAAAGGTTATAAGAAATAAACACTTTAGGCATGGGCAATTTATTTCTTCCTTCAACCTGACTATCTTTTGTGAAATTGTGTGCTATAGAGCAATAACTACGGTATCTAATTTATAGAAAGCATGAAAACCAAAGACTTCAAACTGTTTCAGACTCGTACAGAGTTGCAAATATGCTAGAGGAAGAATGAAAACAAACAAACAAAAAGAAAATGCTTAAGGCATTGAAGGTGCCCCAAACAGTGAAGATTAATGTTTTATATTGTTTATATATTTTTGAAGAATGCTTTCAAGAAAGCCACTTACCATTTTCTGTGCTTTTTGCATTGGAAAAATAATTAACCATGGGGTAGGATTTTTAAAGAAGACAACAAGATAAATATTTCCTGAATTCTTACAAAGTGAGAAGGTAAATATGTGAAGACTTGACTGGAACGAAATAGAATCCCTCAACTCTGAGTGCATTGTTTGCTGTCCTTTAAAAACAGGCTAAGCCAGTGTGCAGTTCATTAGTATTCTAATTGTCAAGTAGTGCTCGGTGGTTGTCTCAGGCTGTCTGATTAAAAATTAAACAAAATTAATTTTTTTCCATTGCCAGATGCACTGAAGTCTTTTTTTTTTTTTTTTAATTAAACTCGCTTCCCAGCACTTAAGATCACATGCCATTATAGTGGAGCAGTAACTGACCACACTTTGCAAGAGTAGATCACGAAAGACAATTTAATTCTGAATTACAGCGCAGAGGTTCTCTTCGTGTAACGCATTGCTGTTCTTCTGTTCATTTCAGCTGATCTTTGTGTTCTCCAAGGGTGAAAGGAAAACTGATGGGACTGTGATCACAGAGCATGGCAAACAGCTCCATGACCTACAACCAGCTATGGAGCACATGAGACAGCTTGTTTCCATCCCTAAATAGACTTTGTGCTTTGGTAAGGACGTTCCTGTGGACATGATCCTAGCTGCTGAACTGACGTTTAAAAGTAACATCTGGGCACTAACCACCTAATATACTCTATTCCAATTATACATTTATCTAGCATAAAACTGTACCAACAGATGTTTCCCTGAATCATGCTATTAATAAATATAAACGGAATGTAATGTTTCTATAATGCTAAAAAGGATGACCCAAAACCTGAATTTCTGGACAAAATCTCAAGACCCTGGGGTACATTTTCAGGCACATGACTGTGGGTCATCTTCTGTTTGAGTTACCCGAGTAAATCACTTAAACCATCTTGTGCCTTTGTTGCCTGTTACTAGAAAGGGGATCCTTCCTTCTCTCTGTTACAGTTGGATGGTATGCAAATAAAATTAGTCGTGTTATGTGTACAGACACTGTAGTTGTAGAGGACAAAACAAATTCTATATTCAGAATACCAAGATTAACAGGACCCAGAACATTCCCAAGATACAAGAAAAACATGCAGTTATCATTTTAAGCTACAGCCAACTAGAATAACATGTCAATCAGTCTGATGAAGAACAAGAGAAGAGTCGTTAGACTCAGGGTTTGACGAAGATTAGACCATGCCCTCTTGTTTTATTTGTGTTAAGTATGCTGTCAGTAACACTAACTATAGCATTTGTAAAACCACCTTAAAAGATGGAAGCAAAAGGAAAAATAGTGAACATGCTAAGGTTGCATTAACAAATGTATCGAAAACTTCAGAAAAAATACTGAATGAACCTCTGCTAGTCTCCAGCAAGACAGAACTACTTGTTGGTTTGTAACCAGGCTCTCTCATGCTGGGAACAATGTACAAAGGCAAATACAAACTATGCCAATAACATGATTGATTTAGATCTTTTTACATTTTGGAATTCTCATGACAAAAAATGATTGGTGGCATCAAACCAGAGCTGAAGAATCACAGAAAATTTTTTAATACAAATAAATTTATGCTCTCCTCCAGAAATTTTTGAGAGGTGTCAGGGACTGCTATAATATTCCCCTTTCTTGCAATATTTCCATGTGGCTTCTCCATGTTCTTAAGCGGTTGCAGGTACACAGCCAGAGACACTAGAGTTGGGTTCACTGTAATTTTTTGGGTAAGATTCAACTGAATTCTTCTTGCCCTATGAATATGTTCATCTCATTTGCAAGATTATGCATAAAAATTAAAGACAAAGACTGGGAAATTAAATTAAACCCCAAATTTGTTCCCTTGCAACAGGGGCCATATTCTTATGAGAAGTAAACATGTTACCTGCAGCGGTGGACTGGAGCAGATGGAGGGGAAAGCAAGAGAACGAATTAAAAGAAACAGGGCAATTCATTCCAAGTCATTGCATCTATATGGATTTACAGCAGATGGGGCCGTGAGTCTGGGTTAGCATGTATTTTCTTAAAATCACTTTATTATCCTTTAAAATTTGATCTGAAAACTGTCAGACCTTTCAAACTTAATACTTGATTGTCAGAGTCCTTCCTGTTTTAACACAGAAAGTTTTCAATGCTCAAAAGCTTCAACGATAGCCCACACAATCTAGAAGAGAACAAGATCAATAATATGACGTGGTAATAAAAGTTTCTTCCACTGTAGACTAGCAAGAATAACACTAATAATGTTGTTGCTGCTTAGTAAAAAAAGCTTCTTCCCTTTTCCTCTGCACTCACCCCAAGTGTGAACAACCTTGGCTGTGCTGGTTTTGAATGCAGAGTAATGGAACCTCATGGCCCTGTACCAAAAGGAGAATTTCTATCCCCCATGCTGTAGAAGTTTTTGCTTTATACTAAAAAAATTAAAAAGTAATGAATTTTTTTCTTTTTTTTTTTCCAACTGAAGTCAAAGACATTGAATACTGAGAAAGATTGCCCTTTGAGGTATAGGATATTTTAAAATAATCTAAATGTTGGCAAGATGCAACGTTAAGATTCTTGTTATGAAACATGCAGAAGTACAAGAAAAAATTAAGTACTCTTCCTTACTATTAACATTTGCTTAGGTATTCTTTTCTATTTAAACAGACAGTGTTAATGATTATTCTCCAAAGACTTAAACACAAGCCTACCTAGTTTCACGGATTCATTGACCCTAAAATTGCAAACCTCAGCCTGCACACCTCGGTAGGAGAGACGTAACTATTTTACAAATGTTGTAGCTAACCTAACAACTGCTGCAGCCACAGCAAAGGTTTCGTCATCATCAGGGAGCTTTGTATCAGGCTCACCGTTCCCTGGTTGCACTTACATAGCGACGGCAGTTCTCATACATGCCCCAGACAGGGTTATATAGTTTCATAATCCAAATGCACACACGTTTAATAAGCCTCTCAAAAATTATTATTTAAAATGTGGAGAAGAGCATAGCTCTAAGTAAGGAAATGGTCATTATGCAGGTCGGATTGCACTCCTAGGGAAGACAGAGAATCGCTGTACGACATCATATCAAAGACATCTAACTCATACTCTTCCTCCATGAAGAAATGCTTCAGAAGTATGAAAGAACATGGCCAGTTCAGCAGTATGTTCAGTTCCCAGCAATCCAGAGTACAGAGTTCCACCATGAAAATTATCTGCTCCGAGAAAATTTTTTTTGTTTGTTTTAAACTTGCTATCTTGTATTTTCATTGGACACATTGCGAGAAACAGAGAAAGACTCCTTGCTGTTCATTTTACTCCTCAGCATTTATTTCTCTTAGAACAATTCTGTTTTATGAGCTGCATCCCATAGTTGCAAAGATAGTTAATATATATCTGGGGATATTGCTAAGGTTGAAAAAGTTTTCTGTATGCGTGTAGAGAGGATTAAAGTTTGTCTTATCCGTTCTTCCATTTATTCTACCTTCTCCCAAACTTTTCAGATCAAATTCTTCTCAAAAATTACAATAATTTGGAAACAAGAATTTACAAACACCACCAATCTGGAACGCAAATTACATTTTTTAATCAATTAAAAAAAGCTGACTGAAATGCTCTGCCTCCTGTTGAAGCGTGGATGCCTCAAGTGAGCAGCGATTCGAATATAAACTGTGAAGAGTTTAACAGAGCAGCTGTGGACTTCAAAAGGGATTCAGCGACCATGGATGCTTGCAGATAGGTGCTTACAAGGCCTGGTGGGTAACTGCCCACACATTTTTAAAGATTGCCACCTGAGATCCTTTGGTAGAGTTTAAATAGGTGATGTATCAGGCTCAAAGTCAATATAGTATTGAAAGGCAGTTGAAAGGGATTTTACCATGGAACGATTAACAGCAATTCGCACAGGATATTTAGTGGCAGTTAATACTTGTAGTCTTACAAAATGCCTTAAGTATGAAGAGCTGTACTAAGGTAAATGTCCTAGTGTTTGGAGTTAAACTTAGCTCTATGAACTTTCATGTCTAAATGTAAAGTATCTACCAGGATCAAAATATTGCAGGTTTTAAATTAAAAGCATTCTTTTCTGCAATAAAATAGTCTTGGCAACTTAAAAAAACTCCCAACATTCAGCAGCTTTAAACTGCCCCAATGTCACCTACTATGCTTAAACGTTGTATAATCAACAGCTGAGTAATCCAAAAAAGCAGAACCCAACCATGCCAAAACTTAAACTTCACCCAGCTGTGACTTCATTCCCCAGGCTGTGACTTTGCGAATTCTTTTTCAGGAGGTGAACTAAAGCGAACGGTGCTGGATTTGTAGTAAAGGGCACCTCTCTAGCATTACCATTTTTCACCAGAAACACCTACAGCTTCCCATTCCACCTATAAAGGAAACTGCCTACACTGCGGAGGAAGAACCAAGAAATATTGGCCTGCCCTGATGTTAAATCATTATGGCTATGACAGGCATTCCTACACATGATGCATGTGCAGCTGCAAATAAGGTCACCGCGTTGTTCTCCTTGGCAGTTAACAGTATGTGCTGAACATCTCTGCTTCCCTTTTGAATTTACACTAGCTTCACTCCCTTAAAAATTAGATGAAAAATTTGCAAAGTAATTAGATTTCTATGTATAATGAGTGAAGACTTAATTCACTACCAATATATTTCACCTTTCTGTGAGCTACTGTAGCAATGACTTTCACTATTCAGAGCTTTCCATACCACTGAGCTCCAAACTAATTTACAAACTTTGGATATTATTATGTTCTGTGACAGTAAATAATAGAAGCCCCAGATTTAGAGGTATGCTAGATCCAGGCTTCCCTTAAAACATCCACATTTTCAGATAACAATCAGAGCTGCTGGGCTTACCACAGTCACAGTGTATGCACAAACCAGGTCAACACGGTGTGTGCAGTTGGCCTCACGCACGCGATTCCTAACTATTATAATTACTGTGAAATCACAGAACACCTGGCAGTGTATACGCACACATTTCTGTCATCAGTTAGCGTAAATCAGTACGGCACTGATAAAAGTCAATGGCAATGAGCTTATTTAAAGCAGATAGGGACCCAGTCTCAAAGAACCGAACTCTGCCAATCATATGAATTCATTTTAGCAAAGCAGCGCTGTGCCTTCTGAAAGAATCCTGTTAGTACTAGCTTAGCAAGAGCTTGGCGACATTTGGAAAATCAGGATTCAATTCACTTGCTTATTGCTGTAGTATGGCCTAGCAAAGACAGGGTTCACTAAGAGCTACTGTTGAAGACAGCTTAGTGAGAATGTGCTGATAAAAAATATTATTTAAATAATCTCACTACGAGACAGCATCTCTCATCATGGATGCTGGCCAAGAGCTTTGAATATTTTGTGAGTTAGTGCAGCCAGAGGCAAAAACAAACCCAACAGTCACCGGGAGGATTTGTGGGGCTTCCCCTGGTAGCTTCCCATCCAAGTACAATGCATACTTTGTGAGATCTGATACTACATGTGGCAGGGCTGCTGCTAAGAGGGTCACCATGGGATTATTTTAATGTTCACTGAAATGGAAGCAATTTATTACATACTGCAGTAGCATCGCTTTCATTCAAATTATAAGAGGTTGCAAGTAGCCTTTTAAATCTGCTTTGCCTTTCCCTCCGGTACCAGCTTACCTTCAAGCTTCTTGGAAAGTAGATGCTCTGTGAAGCAGGCTTCGGAGGTTACACTAAGAACAGAGCATTTAGTAAGTACCCTGTTGACCTCCCAGAGCATGCAGGGTTAGAAACATACATCTGCATGCGTAAATTGGCTTTCCCCAACGGCCTAAGAATGGGATGCATCTGTGGAACAAGTTTTGCACTTACTTGAATATTATCATAAAACATTTACATGATTTAATTAGATTATGTAAATGCTTTACTCCGATTTGAAGCTTTGAAAATCATAATGTCATGCTCTAAATTATGCAAGTTTTGAAAATGCTTTTCACAGCAGTAGAAGCGAAACCACAAGTGAGACAGTCCTGCCACATGCCTTTCTGCTGTTCTCTAGTCACCAAAGACCACACAGACCACATTACTGTAATTCTGACATTTTCTATTAACGTTTTCTGCACATAGTTATTTTGTGCCCCAAATCCAAATTCAATCTGGAAAACATTTTGTGGTTTATATCCACATCCCAACTAAGCAGCAGATTTTTTACAATGTCCTCCCCACCATTCTCTGACACAGCGTGCACTTCACGGCAAGGAGATCTCAGCAAGGAGATTCAGATAAGAGTTATTTGTGGAAGCATCCTCCTAACTGCTGAGCAGTGAAAAAGGGAAGTAGGTAAAACCTTAGCAAACATTTTTCTCTTAAGTTGTTACTTCTATTGTACTTCTGGATAGGGTAGTGCTGCCGCAAGACTGAGAACATGTCACTAAGAGATCCTGCACTCCATAGGACATTCTTCAAACTATACAGAACAGGCATTTATACCATCTACAGAAATAAAGTTACAGCAGGTAGGGATGGTACCCAATTATCTGGACACAAAAGGAACCACCATTAGAGACAACCATCATGAACTAATTCCAGGAATTAACAGGCACTCATGAAAAAGCCACAAGAATTGGGTAGCTGAGTTTTAGCAGGGCTTCATTATTCAGAACCACTTATTCTCCAACACAAACTGAGTGCACCAGCTTCATCTTCAATACAGCTGCTTGATGTGCCTGAAACACCCACATCTGATCTAATCCACCACAGAGATTGACATAATGGGCTCTAAAGCATGTACCATTTTATATTAGGGTCACAAATCTTTCTACGTAGTCAGAATACCTCACCCCCAAATCCTACTAGTGCCCCATGTTCTGACACCACCACCCTCAACCTGAAGATTATAGACAGGGGGAAAAAAAAAAAAAGAAAGGAAATAAACTTTAAGTTTATGAAAAGTCCTAAGATGTTTGAGTTCCAAGGCAAGGGAACTTTGAGAATAACAGCTCAGAGTTTTTTTTTTTCTTCAGCCATGGGTGACCAGAGAATAGTTCATATGCAGGCCAGGATATGTCATATGATTGTCAGTATATCCATGCTGGGGTAATGCCTATCTCTAGTGGCAGCCTACATTCCTGCCTCACCATGGAATAAACCTGTCCATTTTTATCTTACACAGATGAGGACTCTGGGGAAAGCTGCGCTCTCAGTTTGTCATCTATGGCATGCTGCCCAGCTTTGGTTATGACTTCTGAGAAAGCTGATGAGTTGTGAGAAAAGGCTGTATGAAAGTCTGTGGGGAAAAGCCACACAGGATAAACATAAAATTACAGACAGAAGGAATACTGTTGTGGTGGGAAACATTAGCAGCTCAAGGATTCAATAGGGTAAAGACACCAAAATGTATAAAATCCTAAAGGGATAAACGGAGCTGGAAGACAGCAACTCTACAACAGAGGATCTGTCCCAAGCAGCACAAAGGACAACTCTTCCCCAGTCTGACACCTTCCTGGACAGCAAAATTCCCTTCAGGTGTCTTACCAGACATGGGGAATACACCAGTGCTAGTCCCAGTAGCTTGTTAAATTTTCGCCTGTATCCTGCTTGCAGAGTCTCCTTGCACATTTCAAAAGATACCTGAACTGACTAACACAGAGGCAAACAGAAGCCATTGCCTTTTCCCACGTAACCTCCCCTGCTTGCAGCTCTCAGATTATTACAAATATCTTGCTTATGACAACAGGAAGACATTTGTCTGCAACATACTTGCTCCAGTTGCTCGCTGGGCTCTGCTTGCTAGGCTTTCCCATTCTCTTCTGACCTCAGCCAGTCATCACATCACCCTGTCACCTGCTTACCTTCCTGTTTTACAGCACCACAACCTCATTCTTTTCTGGCTATGTAGGAAAGTTACACAAGACGAATGATAAACTCGTAGGGACAAGTTTGTTTTTACAAGTTTCATATACTGCTCTTCAGGGATGCGCGGGAGCTCCCTTCTGCTGTACGGGCAGAACTGATGCTGATCGCCACTCCAGAAATATTCACAAAGCCTGGAAGTGAAATAATCACAAAACTTGTCATCTGAAAATAATTTGCTACAAACAAATGTAAAGAACAATGCCCCCCTCAACTGAGCAGTAAAGTGTTTTTCAAACACTAAATAGTAAAACTCTCATTACCCCGCACAGCAGACAATATCCCACAATGCATAAAACAGAACTGACAGCCTCTGTCGTGGGCAATACCAGAAGAGCTTGAGGTACTTACTCTCCGGTTCTGATGGGTCTTAAGTCAGCTCATAAGGCTGCCATACAGGCCTGGCAGAAAAACTAAGTTGCTCTTAGTCCAGGTTGCACAATGTCTTTCCTGTGATAGGAATCCTTGAGATGAAGCTCCCAATCCAAAATTGCACCCTCCTGTGGTTATCGGAGAAAATAAATTGAGCACAGCTGACTGAAATTATTCTGATTCAATTATTTCATGAACACTTCAACTAACCACATTTATCAGCCTCCTAAACTCATAAATCATAGCAATCTCTGTTGGGAAATTCGAAATTGATGCGGCCCTGCCTGAATCGGAGAAAGCAGTAGGCATCTGACAGCC
This sequence comes from Phaethon lepturus, assembly GCF_000687285.1. NCBI lineage: Eukaryota > Metazoa > Chordata > Aves > Phaethontiformes > Phaethontidae > Phaethon > Phaethon lepturus. The sequence continues at coordinate 68,771 of NW_010528337.1, read as the reverse complement.
TTGAGGAGCAGCCTTGTGTGAGTTGATTGGAATTTCTAGCAGTATTAATCTTAATAACCTCAGGTAGCTTCCTCCCCGCAGCCTATGTCTTTCTGCGCGAGCAGTGAGGGAGGGAGCACTGCAGCAATTACTCCCTCGTTCTCTCCAGCTGACTGTTTCCTGATGAATACGAACACGTCAGTCATGCTCAGCCTCCATCCACAGCTCTTCTCAGCCCTCAGCAATGACCAGTCCAAAACCTGTAGAACTTCTATTGTGATTTGAGCCTTGAGGTGTAGGACATAGCAATAGAAACCAGAATACCTTCTGATACAGCAGCATGAAGAGACTTAAAAACAAAAGCAGCTTTTCCCTCTGTCTCACAAGTGCCTATGAACTGCAACAGGAAAGTGTACAGCATTTATCCAAGTCATTCAAACAAAAGACTGAAGATATTCAGAGAGCGTTAACACTGAAAATAGATGATTAAAACACAGATCAGAAATAGGCATCTATCTAGGAAACTGAATCCAAGTAACTGTCACTCACATCTGACAGGATGATCAGAACAGTTGCTGAAGCTCTCTGGTATTTGCTTTGCGAAGGATTAAACAGCTCCCATTTCATTTGTGATTTTCCTAACAGAGTTTCCAATAATAATATGTCTACCAGATTTCTCCCATTTTACCCGGATTGACTTATAGAAAAAAGCGCAACAGCATCAAAGTATCTATGGCTCCGTCTACCTACCAGCCGCTCAGCAGGCACGCATGCACCCACGCCTAACTCTTTTGTAGTTCCAAATAAATGTATTATGCAGCCACTCTCCCAAGGATAAGGAAACATTCCTAATTTTAAGAAGATGCTTTCTTGTTTGTGCTGATGTATCACTATCCTGAGTAGCATAATCGTTTTTCGGAAGCAGTTTTAGATAGGTAACTTCTGCTTAAAAATACTGATATGTGTATGCTGAGACATGGCTGAAAGTACTCAAGTGAGAGTTTTACCCCACCAGCTGCATGCTGGAAAACAGATCATTCTTGTTCACAATCTCTGAAAAGTCAAGTTGCAGGTATTCTCTCTCTCCCCTGCCCCGATTTCCAGGCACAGAGTCAAAGGATGCTTCATGACTTACTTTAGCAGAAACTCTTCCCCATTGTAAGAAACTAAGGGAATATGTTTGGTCGGTTGTTTTTTTTTTTTAATGTGTGTTTAATACAAGTTAAATTTACCATTATATCCTACGTTCCACCCATCCTCTTTGGAAAACAGAGAGGTAAAAGGGAAATCATACAAACATTTGGATTATAATTCTGCCTATTCTGTGTAACACAATGGATAATCCACACTTTGTTGCATGGGTGCAGTCACATAATTTCTGATATTTGCTAGTGTTTTGACTGGTGTTTATGAAAAAAAAATCTAACTAAAAAACCCCAACCAAATAAAACATTCATAATTTTGCTAAGATTTCCTCACTCTGAAAAATGTTTCCTTACCCAACTCCGTGCACTGCTGGTCCACAGAGCTCCAAATATCAACACCATTTCTGCTATTTCCAGTCTTCCTTGTCTTCTCAGTCCTCTGCAAATTTTTAGAAACTGGCAGTGGTTCAGAGAATTTGTCTGCCAAGTCTATTACCACCCCAGGATTCAGCTCATCTAGACTTGCCGATTAGTATGTGGTATCTTTGGGTTTTCCAAGGTTTCCCATACTCCTCTAAATTCATTCTGTTTAAATGCTTTTCTATAGTTCCTCCTGCCAAAATCCTGAACTCAGGGTGGCATCAGAATAAATGGACAATTTGCTGAGAAGGTATATTAGAGGTCCTCCCTGCTCAGCCCAGCTGCTTGGCAGCTGTTGCTACAGCCCCAGGGCAACAGCAACCCACATATTTGCCATGCGTCTCCACACGGGGAGCTTGGCTCCTGGATTTAGTAAGACTCATTCATCTCTCTCTCCCCAAAGCTATCTTCTGTGCTGGCACACTAAAACCCCTTTACAAAGTTGGGGCTGCTGCAGCAAACCAAAAGCTGTAGCATCAAAACAGGGGGGCATTTTCTCAAGAACAGCTCAAAATTCTTTTGCTCTAAGGTAAGTCAGGATGTGCCTCGGATACTTTATTAATCACATGTAATATCTTGAGTTATTCTCACTAGGACACTCCCCTGAAGTCATAAACAGGGGGATAAACAGCGTCTGTCAGAAACAGATGCTTTTGCAGATCTAACTAGTGTGACTCAAGAAACAGCCTGCTCGAAATTTTCTTGCTGCCTCTCAGGGTACTGCTCCCTCGGGTTGATTACCTAATCTGATAACTTTGCACCGAAATGGACTGCAGCTGCTCACACATGCTGCTACAACCCGACCTCTGAAAAGAATAATGACCAGCCAAAAATCCTAACCCCTTAAAACCTACAAGATCGGACTAACAACTAATGGATCAACACAAACTTGACAGCAACCATCCTGTATGAACCATCTCCAATATCAGAACTAAAATGCCACAATATAAAATGGCAATTCTCTAGCACTTAAATACGTTAACACACGGAGATTAACATGGAAGAATTTTAAGGACCTTTAATATCATAGCCAAAACGAACAAATACTTTTTTTTTTTTTACTCTTTACCCCTGTATCTTTTTCTTTACTTCATTTACTGCCAATTTCTTCAGTCTTTCCTATTTCTGTTTCCCAAACTGATCTTTCCCTGATCTTGTCTTTTTCAATTCACTTTTCACTCTGTATTTGTCAGCCTTCCTTTCACTTTTTCTTCTCCTTTGTCTTTTTCTCAAAATCTCTGTGTGTTATTTTCTTCCCACTTCGCTAGCTCCTCGCTGACCAATGTGGCAGGTGGAATGAGCAGAAGCAACGTGCAAATTGTTCTGGAGAGTATCCATGGCTTCACACTCGGCAGCTCCCTTTATGGGAAGGCCAGGCTTCTTTAAAAACTGATTTGCACTTTTCTGTCACTTCACTTGCTATTCCAGAAATCATAGGCTTTCCGCTGCCTCAGAATGGCATTCATGCCACAGGCTCCGCAACAAAGTTTTAAGCACTTCCTTCATATCCCCTACAAAAAAAATAAATTACAAACAAATAAACAAAAACCAAACAAAAAACCCAGCCCAAACCTTGACATCCTCTGTGCGGCCAAACAGCAGCTCTATAGCATTATGACACTGCATCCAAATACTGATCTTAACAGTTATTACCTACATTTCATTGCTTTAGTTATGTCAAAGGCACATCTACCTCATGGTGTCTTACCACATCAGACCATAGTCAGACAATACTATTGAAGGCTATCTTAAACAAGCTGCAGAATTTCAGTGTCAAACACTGCAAGAGGTACCAGGCTGTAAGATTTGGGAATTCTGAATGAAGAGACAAACACAGAAGTAACGCTTTCTGTTGTCAGCTGGAAAATACAATAGTCAGGCAACTTAATTCTTTACAAAGCACTGTTTTCAACTAATTTTAGTGTTGAGCATAATCTAGATCATGTGGCTTCTTATTTCCATGCACATTTGTGAAATGAAAAGGTATGAGATAACAAGAACAGGTCTAGAGCAAATATCAAGTCTACCCATGCCATCCATTACATGTTCTTAATTCTAATGTTGACAAGAAGTTCATTAATTTCATGGGCTTCAGTACAGGTCCGGATAATTTTAGCACTGACATCACAGGCAATGTCCAGGTCAGTTTTGCTTTTTGGTGGTTGGTTTTTGTTTTGTTTGTTTGTTTTTTAAATTTGAAGTTAGCATCATTTTTAGTTCAAGTGAAACAGATTATTTTTTGTTTTGTTTGTTTGTTTGTTTTTTTAAATTTGAAGTTAGCATCACTTTTAGTTCAAGTGAAACAGATTATCTCAAGCTTCTCATCAAATGGCCAAGACTTGTATTGACTTTGGTCAGCTTCATTTAGATCATGCTCAAAACCTTTTTAAAAATATTAATTCCTTTCTCCTTCAATAATTCACTTTCTGTGGAATAAAAATACCATATCTCAAGCATTTTTGTAACTCCATACCAGACACATGTATTAGATTGGTGACAAAGAAAAGATTTTCAGCACCAAATCTGCAATAAAACAAGTTTTTAGACGGCAACATTGATAACCTGACATTTTTAAGGAATACCGTAATTCACTTTTTCAAAACCAATACCTATCAAAGCTTCTTACCTGGACACAGTCTGCAACAAAAGAAAACTCATTTAAGAGGTGTTTGTTTGAAAACACAACAATTATGTGCTTACCAATGTGGGTATGTGACTGTATAAACAGCATTCTCTGTGAGACATTTACAGTGCTGTGAGATCAGTTAGACCATGATTTGAACTTCCAAAGTGGTGCTGGACTCCTTGCTGTACAGCAATCGGCTTGTCTCCTCAATCTTACTGCCAAGGAGTGTTTTGCAACAACGCGGTTTCCAGAAATAATACTGACATTCTCTGAGAAATTAATCTGAGACACGAATGTTTTCTGAAATCCCCTAAAACACAATTTACAACCAAAGTAAACAGTTGTGCAAAAGAAACATGCAGGAGCAACATGTGGTCTCGGCATTAGAGAACATAATTATTTTTAACTTCTATTTTCTACCTTTACTAGCAAATAGCACATGCCCAGGGAGGTAAGTAAAGACCAGACAAGCACACAGGGATTCTCTGCCAGTTTTCTTTGTAGTGTCCAGCGATTCATGGCTCAAAAGGATTTTCTAAGCCAGAGATGCTGCCTCTATATTTAGCAGCCTTTAACGGATTCATCTTTCAAGTACTGGTTCAGTTACTTTCAAGTCACCTAAACTGTAACATTAATGAGATTTTTTTTTTGTTTCTTTGGGTGGTGGGTTGGTTGGGTTTTTTTTCAGGGGAAGGGGTTGTGGAAGAGCGATGCCATAGCTCACCTGTACGCCTGTGGAGACCACCTCATTTTGTATGCTTTGAGCCACCACCTGCAGATTCCATTTAATAACCTCTAGTTCTGGTAGCAGGAGAGACAGTGAACAATCACTCTCTATTCATCCTCCCCCTCTGCCACTTGTGATTTTATGGACTTTTATCATTCCCACTCAACCATCTGCCTTTCAGTCTATTTAGTTATCCTCATACAGGTGTTGCATGCTATTCATCATTCCTGTCACCCTCCTCTAAAATCTTTCCCAGTTTTACTACATTGAGTTGAGATGGAAGAAACCAGGACTACACACAGAATTCAAGATGCACATATGCCACAGATTTATAAGTATTAATTATTTAATGGATTAACAATGGTTTATTTTCTTCTCTGTTTGATGACTAGTAATTGCCAAGATATTAACTACAATTTTAACCTCTATTAAGCTGACATTTTTAAAGATCTATGAAAACCCTAAGATCTTACTTCCAAGTAGCAATAGCTATACACTGGTGGTCCCCAGTAGTTGTGTAAAATGACTGTTTTCTCTCATATCTGTTACTTCACATTTCCTGCACTGAATTTCATGTACCATTTTATCATTCAGCCACTTTGTGAGGTAAGACCCTTCCATAATTCTTCAGTCAGTCATCTTTGCTACTCTGAACAGCATCTGCAAACTTTGCCATATTTCTATGCAGCCCTTTTTCCAAAAAGGTCACGAGTACACTGTAAAGCCCAGGCCTAGGCAGAGATCTTTGCAAGACTTCACTGGCAATTTCTTTTTGCCATGAAATGTGATGATTTATTCCTGCTTCCTCTTTCCTATCTTTTAATCAGTTATTTAACCATCTTTGAACCATTCCTCTTCTCCAGCAGCTTGCTGTCTCTAACAGCCTGGGATGAAACCTTGTCAAAAGCCTTCCCTTTCTGAAGGTCATTTCCATACTGCTGCGAGTGCCGTGCATGTAGCTCAGATCCCGCTTTACAGACAGCTGAAAATGATTAAAACTTGACCTTCCTGCTCTCTTGATTCTACTGTAATACATTTCATTCAAATTTGACCTGCTACTGCCTTCCTTCCCAGTGTTCGTCCCCTCTTTTCTTTCCTCTTGAGTGATACTATACACAGTTAACAAAAGTAAAACAAAAGAAAATATTTCTTGATAGTATTTGTTTACAGAGCTTTCCAGCTCATAACTTACAATATTAAAGGAAATACAGCCACATCACAATTAGTCTGAAACCTGTCCCGCATTTATGTTAAAAATAAAATCCCACAGTGTTACGTAATTTCCCGTCACCTTCGCACTGCAAACCATATACATTAACAGACAATGAAGTTTCATTACATCTTTATTGCTAATGTGAAGAAAGTTTTAAAGAGTTCTGCTGCATACTAAAGATATACTG